>NC_080541.1:60160605-60461855 GCF_028640845.1 Ahaetulla prasina | reverse complement strand
GTGAAAGGTGTGCTGATGGCTATTATGGGGATGCAGTGACCAACAAACATTGTTATGGTGAGTTCCTTGTGATGAATTAAATATAAAGTATTTTTTAGTTGAATACAGCCATATTGTCCAGATTGGTCCCCTGATATTAAACACTTTCACTGGGGGTATCACATCTTGTTTTGAACTGATGTTCTGCATGAACTTTTCATAGACTTTGCCAAAGCATTTTGTTTTACATTAAGGAAATTGCTTACAATTGTTGATCTTAAGGTTAGAGTGAAGAATACAGTGGGGCAAAAGAGTATTTAGTCAGCCACCAATTGTGCAAGTTCTCCCACTGAAAAAGATGAGAGAGGCCTGTAATTGTCATCATAGGTATACCTCAACTAGGAGAGACAACATGAGAAAACACATCCAGAAAATCACATTGTCTGATTTGTAACAAATTTATTTGCAAATTATGGTGGAAAATAAGTATTTGGTCACCTACAAACAAGCAAGATTTCTGGCTCTCACAGACCTGTAACTTCTACTTTAAGAGGCTCCTCTGTTCTCCACTCATTACCTGTATTAATGGTACCTGTTTGAACTTTTTATCAGTATAAAAGACACCTGTCCACAACCTCAAACAGTCACACTCCAAACTCCACTATGGTGAAGACCAAAGAGCTGTCGAAGGACACCAAAAACAAAATTGTAGACCTGCACCAGGCTGGGAAGACTGAATCTGCAATAGGCAACAAGCAGCTTGGTGTGAAGAAATCAACTGTGGGAGGAATAATTAGAAAATGGAAGACATACAAGGCCACTGATAATCTCCCTCGATCTGGGGCTCCATGCAAGATCTCACCCCGTGGGGTCAAAATGATCACAACAACGGTGAGCAAATATCCCAGAACCACACGGGGGGACCTAGTGAATGACCTGCAGAGAGCTGGGACCAACGTAACAAAGGCTACCATCAGTAACACACTACACCGCCAGGGACTCAGATCCTGCAGCGCCAGACGTGTCCCTCTGCTTAAGCCAGTACATGTCCGGGCCCATCTGAAGTTTGCTAGAGAGCATTTGGATGATCCAGAAGAGGATTGGGAGAATGTCATATGGTCAGATGAAACCAAAGTAGAACTGTTTGGTAGAAACTCAACTCGTCGTGTTTGGAGGAGAGAGAATGCTGAGTTGCATCCAAAGAACACCATACCTACTGTGAATCATGGGAGTGGCAACATCATGCTGTGGGGCTGTTTCTCTGCAAAGGGACCAGGACGACTGATCCGTGTAAAGGAAAGAATGAATGGGGCCATGTATCGTGAGATTTTGAGTGCAAACCTCCTTCCATCAGCAAGGGCATTGAAGATGAAACGTGGCTGGGTCTTTCAGCATGACAATGATCCTAAACACACTGCCTGGGCAACGAAGGAGTGGCTCCGTAAGAAGCATTTCAAGGTCCTGGAGTGGCCTAGCCAGTCACCAGATATCAACCCCACAGAAAACCTTTGGAGGGAGTTGAAAGTCCGTGTTCCCCAGCGACAGCCCCAAAACATCACTGCTCTCGAGGAGATCTGCATGGAGGAATGGACCAACATACCAGCAACAGTGTGTGAAAACCTTGTGAAGACGTACAGAAAACGTTTGACTTCTGTCATTGCCAACAAAGGATATATAACAAAGTATTGAGATGAACTTTTGATATTGACCAAATACTTATTTTCCACCATAATTTGCAAATAAATTCGTTACAAATCAGACAATGTGATTTTCTGGATGTGTTTTCTCATGTTGTCTCTCCTAGTTGAGGTATACTTATAACAATTACAGGCCCCTCTCATCTTTTTCAGTGGGAGAACTTGCACAACTGGTGGCTGACTAAATACTTTTTTGCCCCACTGTATATATTTCTAATTTAAAAATGTGTGTGATTTTAAGTACAGTACTTATTTTCAGTATCTTATCAACAATGACCAAGTAACAATGCATCTCCTTTTTCTGCATTTGAGCTCTCCTCACCCCAAGATTATGAGACTATCATAAACACAATTTACCCATTAATAAAATCAGGGAACTCTCCTTTGAATAGAAATACAGTTGGATTCCTTTGGATTGTAATACATTAATTTCTTTTTCCAAAGATATAAATTTAAAATAATAATGCCCAGACTATAGAAAAGTAAGAAATTGAATTCTACATTTTATTTGGGAAAAAAAGTATATAATAGTTACTATTATGTATTTTGTCACAATAATAATCATCTTTTCTCTTTGTTCATTTTATATCTAAGCTTGTGAATGTGACATAAATGGCTCGTTTTCCAACATCTGTCATCATGAAACCGGCCTCTGCCAATGCAAAGCCAATGTAGTTGGAAAGAGATGTGATAAATGCTTGGTAAAGAAAATCAGCAATTACATTACTAACACATTATGTTTTTTACTAATTATTTGTCCACAGGGTCTAACAATGTACACACACACACACACATTTATTCATATATTTAAATTTCAGTATAATAGTGAAAAGATCTAGATGTAATTCATAGTAACTGAAAGGCACAATTAAACTAAGATGATACACAAAAAAGGGATTTTATTCTTTTTTGCTTAAAGTCATACTGCCCACTGAGAGATCATAACAGACTGGCCTAATTTTAGTTCCAGAGATCTTGGGGAATAGAGCCTTCTCATCACCCTCCATAATTTACACCTGTCTTTCTTTTCTTTATTCCAAATACAGCTGGCATCTGCAAGGATGGGAGGTGACAAAAACATATTTCCCAGAATTCCAAGGAATTCTGCGATCAGTTTTCTAAATCAAATTGAAAAAAAACTAACATTTAAAATGATAGCTATACTGTCCGTGCGAATGCAACAAAGCTGTTGGATAGAGATAAAGCTTCAGATAATTGAAGTATTGCTTTATCATTAAACTTTAGGTTTTTTTCATAGTAATTTAAAATTAGGAAATTAAAAAGAGCAAAACAGAAACAGATGTCCTTATCACCTCCAGAAAGGGATACTTAATTGATGTAATCAAACTCTTTATTATCATAGTGTCTTATCCTCTTGTTACATTTTAGAATTGACCCATGTGTTAAAAATATAAAGGCTGAAATTATACAGCCAGGGGATCTGGCATTAATTAGGAATGAAATAAGCTTTTTATGTCACCAATCTTAAATATACCTTTGAAAGTAGTTTCGTGTTTTCAACACTTGCAAATTCTAGCTATCAAAATATTAAAAACCTAACACGTTTAGGAGCTGTTCATATGCTAGTAAAAGATTGTACTTTCCCTCTAAATGTTAAATTTATGACATTAGCATTTAATTGGTTTTGTCTAATCAACTTGATCATAATGTATTTCTACATTTTGACAGATATTAGTAGATAGTTGATTGTTAAAATGTTTCATTATTCTTTTTTTTTTATTAGAAGAATCCCAGGGCATTACTTTTAGAAGTACCCAAATGTTGTTGTTGTTTTTTTACATTTTTCTGTGCTGTAAAAAGTAGAGAGAAAAACCCACTCCTTTCTAATGCGCTTCCACAAAGAACAGCAAGAATCTTTAGCAAATGTGGTATTAGAAGGGGGGGAGGAAGGAAGATGATTTAAAAAGTATCCAAATTCTTTCTTTCTTTCTTACAGTTCGGTTATTATGGCCTCAGTACTACAGCTAGTTGCTTTCCCTGCCATTGCAGTAAAATTGGCTCAGCTGCAGAAGATTGTAATGAAGGAGGACAGTGTCGCTGTGCACTAGGAGTGGCTGGAGACAAGTGTGATCATTGTGCTCCAGGGTTTTATGCATTTCAGGAAGGTGGTTGCAAACGTAAGTTTTAGTTCATAAATAGATCTTGCAATAACTAAAATTGTTCTAAAAGTGAAAACAGTCCATTGCCCAGGAGCTGCAAACAAGTATATCAAAGTGATATAAAATACCTCTTTGAAGATATTCACATTGTCACTTTAACATGGAGAATTGTGCTGTTTTTAGATCCTGTGATAGCTACAATATACTTATTTTATATTTATTTATTTATTAGGTTTTTATCCTGCCCTTATTACTTTTCAAGAAACTCAAAACAGTGACCATACTTAACACTCTTTCTTCCTCCTAGTTTCCCCATGACAATGACTTTGTGAGGTGGTTTGGGCTGAGAGAGAATGAGTGGCCCGAAGCCACCCATCCTTTCATGCCTAAGGCGAGACTAGAACTCATGGTCTCCTGGTTTCTAGGCCAGCACCAAATTACACCAAACTGAGTTTGTCTCTGTCTCTGCTCCTCTCGTTTTCTCTTTCATATTATGAAACTGGTCCATTTTAATGGAGAATACAGATGGAAAAGATTAGATAATAAAAAAGGAAAAAATACATCACATTTATTTGCAAAAACATTTACTTGATAATTTATTTGCAAAAACATTTACATTTACAAAAGCGTACAAGAGTACAAATTTCTTTTAACAAAAATTGGAAAACGTTAGGATTTCACAAGACATCGATTTTCAGAATTCTTAAATCCTAGATTTTAAAAAATCAACTAATAATTCATCCAGTTTACTTGTTTCTGTCCTGCCCTAATTGCAGCTTGTGATTGTGCTCACACTCACAATACATGTGATAAAGATTCGGGACAATGCATTTGTGCTCCTCATACAACTGGAGAAAAATGTGAACTTTGTGAAGAAAATTTCTGGGGTCATGATACAGAAAAGGGATGCAAGGTAATGTGCTTGTTTTGTAATATGTTAAAAAAGGAAATTAAGAATTTTTGAAAATTCTTATGAATTTAATGAATTCATGAAATGAATGAAATTTAATGAATTATTTTATATAAACATATTAGGTTTCTTTCCACCATGTGTTTTTTCGGAATAATTTCCTCTTTTTTTAAATGTATTTAAATGGATAATTAGATGATGGATGGATGGATGGATGGATGGGTGGGTGGGTGGATGGATGATCAGTTTAAATCAAGATAAAATCTACAATACAAGCCACAAAATACTTGGGTATAAGTAAATAATGTAGCACAAAGATTAAACCTAATGTTCTTAAGGTTAAGAAAAAAAACATTAAAATTATAAAAGAATTCTAAAAAAAATCAGTCTACAGTGAATTAAGTTCAGGATATAAAAAATTGTTTTACAAAATCTTATAATCTAAAATATTAATAAGCTCTAGTTTATACATGATCAAAGATTACTGGAGTAAACTCAAAGATATGATCCTTGTAGATCAATTGGACACATTCATATCTGCTATACAAAATGTTGCTACATTATGCGTAATAAGGCTTTTCTTGCCTGATGAAAGAAAATTAACGTAAGATTTATCAGAAGGCTTGGACCAGAGAATCTCTCTTCTAGTAAAAATGGTCAATACAAAGTTTTATTTTTGCCAATCCAATTTTTAGACAATGCAAATGTAAATATCTCAATTACTGAAGTTCTAAATTATTCACTAATATGCTAATCGAACTGTAAGAAATCTTGCTATCACAATCTTTTGCACTGTTACTTATAAAAAAGGTTAAATAGAAAAATTGGATTCCTAGTTTATTTTTTCACATGTATATTACATTTTTGTAATACATTATAGCTTCTTATTTAAAATCAGCATTGAAAATATTGTATAAGCCAGCAATCTATCTAACAATTTTAAACCATAATATAGTCACAATCATTTATTAGATAATGTATAGCAACAACAATGCTTTGATGTTTCCTGAAACTTTCTGAGCTTGCCCAATTCCATCCTAGATGCAGAATTTTAAAACCCAGGGAATTTTTCTAAATGGAGCATCTCAAGAAACTGTATTTCCCCTCTTCCTGTTTCAGTTGACTGATTTCATTACACTCAACTTTATTGCATCCTAAAATCACTACTACAAAGCAGTGATGGGTTTCAAATTTTTTTACTACCAGTTCTGTGGGTGTGGTTGGTGGGTGTGGCAGGGGATGGATACTGTAAAATCTCCATTCCCTCCCCAATCCAGGAGAAGGATACTGCAAAATTCCCATTCCCTTTCCAAACCAGGGGAAGGATACTGCAAAATGCCCATTTCTTCTTGATCATCTGGGATTTATGAGGCAGAGAATAGATGGGGGCGGGGCCAGTCAGAATTTTTACTACTGGTTCTCTGAACTACTCAAAATTTCCGCTAGAACTGATCAGAACCTGCTGAAACCCACCTTTGCTACAAAGGTATATTTGTAAATTAATTTGACCCAACTTTTAAAATTAGTTCTAATAATAATTTTTAGAGAAGAAGCCATGTTTCTCTTTCTTATAGCAAAACAAACAATAGTCTTGTAAAAGAAAACAATACCGGTGACTTTTTAATGACTGCAAAAAGTAATTTGTAAACATGGCTTTTTCAAATTACAAGGTTCTATCTTTTTCCCCCCCCAGGCTTGCAATTGTAGTCATGTAGGTTCCCTCAGTCTCCAATGTGACCAGCTAACTTCTCAGTGCCAATGTAAGCAAGGATACGGAGGGGACAGGTGTGCCTTGTGTGCTTTGGGTTACAGGGACTATCCTGATTGCATTCCTTGTGACTGTGATATGCGTGGGAGCAAAGCAGAGATGTGTAATCAAGGAATCTGCAGCTGCGAAGAAGAAACTGGTGTGTGTGTTTGCAAGGTATATCATAATCAGATAAAGTATTGACCTATTAAGATTTTCATAATGTTTTTAATCATGGCTGTATACTGTAAGGGACAGAGAAAGATAAAGTCTAAAGAAACTTTTGGTAACCTTTTGAAGCAGAAGGAATTGGGAAACATTATAAAGGCACTTCTGCAAAAAACCAAAATTTCCTATTCACTTTGCCATTACATAAAAAAGGGATTAAAAAATGAAAAACTTACCCCAAACAATCTCATGCGACATTTCTGGTGAAAGAAAAGAGGAAACCAACAGAACCTTGGTCAGTTTCACCCTAAGTAAGGGGGTTATTTTTGTTAAGAGACCTGCTGTAGCTAAGTGATTAAGGGAATATTAAATTGAAGAAATGGATGATCTAAATCTCTTTCAAGCCTCAGCATTGCAGGGTAAAAAGTTTTTTTTCCCCCAGGTTAGATATATCCTCACTGAGCCATAAATATATTTACTATGATCACAGAAGTTCGGCATTCCCTTTAAAGTGGGGCGGAGTCTTCATGGGGAAGTGAGTTGACTAGAACTAATACAATTACATAGGAAATAAATGCAAGCTTTTATAGATATCTTATAGAATTTTACATACTAAATACCTATTGTCGACATACTATTTAGACTACAAAAATACTATCATTCAAGCTATGATGCTTATCATGATCTCATCTTGCTTTAGGAAAATGTCTTTGGATTGCACTGCAGTGAATGCAAAAGTGGAACCTTTGCTCTACATGCTATTAATCCTTTGGGATGCATCCCCTGCTTCTGTTCTGGGATGACAGAATTCTGTGCAGAAGTAGAAGGTTATGTGAGAGTTCCGGTTAGTAAAGTGTACTAGTTGTCTTTTCTTGCTATTCTAATTTCTTCCTCACTTAATCACATCTGTTCTTGTAAACCACTTGGATTGCAGCTAGGGTGGGAAGACACCAGAATGTTTGGAAGAGTTGTAATGTTTCCTAGTACTGTGTTTAGAATTTTCCTGCTATCAAGAATTTAATTATTTTATTCTATTTTATTGATTTAAACATATCCGACTCCAAATCAGTTTACTTTGCTGCTTTAAATTTCTTAAAATTTGTTTCAAGCGGTCCTGGTTGATTGAAAGTTTGATACAATTCTTAAGTAACTCAGTTGTACTTATTTATATGCATTCCACTTGCAGGCAAGTTTATATTGTTTTGAATTGTCTTTATAGTAGGATTCTCTATGCATTCTTCAAACCCAACCAGTGCTTTTTGTCTAAGGAATACAGTTTATCTAAGTTTTGTTTCTTTTTGCTTTCTTTCTCTGCATCCTTGCCTTCAGCTAGTTATATATGTAGAGATAGAAGGAGAAAAATATAAAAGATGAAAGAAAATTGTGCATTCAACATACAAGCAGCTTTATAGTAATATAAAATGTAAGGTGCATTAATAAAATTGCTCCCAAATTTCAAAGCATGGGTGATGTGTTAGTTATTTTCAGGAAGCATGTGAAATCTTCCTTAAGCTGAGACCATAGGCAGTTCATTTTATGAAAATGGATTAACTGTTGGCTTGGTATTGCAGGTAACGCTGACTCCAGAACAGGAACTATTACATGTGGTTTCTCTCAGTAACTTTACTGGAACAAGTGAAGGTGTATTTTCCCAATTTCCGGATATAGTAATGGATGCGGCAACAGTCCGCCAACACTTGAATGCAGAACCTTTTTACTGGGAATTACCTGATCAGTTCCAGGGAAACCAGGTAAATGTTTATTTTTCAGTCCTTTCTGTGGCTAAGTCTGCAACTGAATATCTAAAAATTCTGAAGAGAATTCACTGTGTATTTCTGAATACTTGCATTCATTCATATATATTCACTATACGTTCACAGCAAAACTATTAAAATTTTATATATATCTTACTTTAGGAAAATGTCTTTGGATTGCACTGCAGTGAATGCAAAAGTGGAACCTTTGCTCTACATGCTATTAATCCTTTGGGATGCATCCCCTGCTTCTGTTCTGGGATGACAGAATTCTGTGCAGAAGTAGAAGGTTATGTGAGAGTTCCGGTTAGTAAAGTGTACTAGTTGTCTTTTCTTGCTATTCTAATTTCTTCCTCACTTGATCACATCTGTTCTTGTAAACCACTTGGATTGCAGCTAGGGTGGGAAGACACCAGAATGTTTGGAAAAGTTGTAATGTTTCCTAGTATTGTGTTTAGAATTTTCCTGCTATCAAGAATTTAATTATTTTATTCTATTTTATTGATTTAAACATATCCAACTCCAAATCAGTTTACTTTGCTGCTTTAAATTTCTTAAAATTTGTTTCAAGCGGTCCTGGTTGATTGAAAGTTTGATACAATTCTTAAGTAACTCAGTTGCACTTATTTATATGCATTCCACTTGCAGGCAAGTTTATATTGTTTTGAATTGTCTTTATAGTAGGATTCTCTATGCATTCTTCAAACCCAACCAGTGCTTTTTGTCTAAGGAATACAGTTTATCTAAGTTTTGTTTCTTTTTGCTTTCTTTCTCTGCATCCTTGCCTTCAGCTAGTTATATATGTAGAGATAGAAGGAGAAAAATATAAAAGATGAAAGAAAATTGTGCATTCAACATACAAGCAGCTTTATAGTAATATAAAATGTAAGGTGCATTAATAAAATTGCTCCCAAATTTCAAAGCATGGGTGATGTGTTAGTTATTTTCAGGAAGCATGTGAAATCTTCCTTAAGCTGAGACCATAGGCAGTTCATTTTATGAAAATGGATTAACTGTTGGCTTGGTATTGCAGGTAACGCTGACTCCAGAACAGGAACTATTACATGTGGTTTCTCTCAGTAACTTTACTGGAACAAGTGAAGGTGTATTTTCCCAATTTCCGGATATAGTAATGGATGCGGCAACAGTCCGCCAACACTTGAATGCAGAACCCTTTTACTGGGAATTACCTGATCAGTTCCAGGGAAACCAGGTAAATGTTTATTTTTCAGTCCTTTCTGTGGCTAAGTCTGCAACTGAATATCTAAAAATTCTGAAGAGAATTCACTGTGTATTTCTGAATACTTGCATTCATTCATATATATTCACTATACGTTCACAGCAAAACTATTAAAATTTTATATATATCTTTCTTTTTTTGAGACCACATAATATATGTAAGATTGCTTGCAGAATTTTGAAAGCTACTAGACTCAATAGAATCTAAAATCGGAATGAACATTCAGAGACAGACACTGTGCCATATTCCTGGGGTTGTAGCTAGCACCGTCACTGAAGGCCCAACAAAATGCCCTGGTTTTCTGACTCTGAACTGTTGCTGACCTAACTGTCCGATGCAAGGGTGGGATTCAAATTTTTTTACTACTGGTTCTGTGGGTGTGGCTTGATGGGCATGGCAGGGGAACGATATTGTAAAATCTCCATTCCTTCCCTACTCCAGGGGAAGGTTACTGCAAAATCCCTATATCCTCCTGATCAGATGGGACTCGGGAGGCAGAGAATAGATGGGGGTGCGGCCAGTCAGAGATGGTATTTACCGGATCTCCGAACTACTCAAAATTTCTGCTACCAGTTTTCCAGAACTGGTCAGAACCTGCTGAAACCCACCTTAGGTCTGACATGTTAGTAGTTTAACATAATTGCTACTTGGATTTTAAAACAGGATATTTTTCTAAAAGGAAGATGAATATGGATGTATTTTGGGGTAAGATTTCCCACACCGTGAGCTGTACTTCTCCTGGGGAGGTGCAGGCAGAGTCCAGGGGAATGAATAATCTTTTAATTGTACATTTTTATAATAATCTACATTTCCTACATTTCATTGTATTGTTTTCAGTGTTTATTGTGTTTATTCTTGTATTTGGATTTTTATTTGGTGTGCATATTAAGATTACACTAAAGGGAGGTGTGATGGCAAAACATTTAAGGTCTTCTATTTGCTAATAATACAGTAATAGAAAAATTGCTGTTGAAAGTAAGCAAATAATGAAAGCAAGTGATTAAAAGGTGACTAAAACGAAGAGGTAGAGAAAAAAATGAAATGTTCCTCCAGGAAGTCCAGAAGCAAGGATATAAAGTAGTATTGGGTCCTGTTGAATTACATATCTTATTGTAACAGATATTAAAATAAGATTTTACCTGTTTTCACTAAATTACAGTATATTGCTAATAGTTCTTCACCTCATTTTTCCCATATTCTTAGGTGGAGAAGCTTGTAAAGTTTTACTTTTACTTTTCCAGAAGGACATGCAATTGTTAACTTTAGATTGTTTTAAAAATATCTGTTTAAAATCTTAAATTCCTGAACTGGCTTTTTAAAACTGAATATAGGTTATGTTGATTATAGTTCTTGATTCAGATGGCACAAGAAATTATGCTTAATGGAAAGCAAAAAACAAAAGCCAATTATATTGACTATATTGGAGAATAAGAAATTCTTGCTTGATTTGTAAATGAAGTCGATACATGAAAAGTATTAGGAAAAAATAGATGATTCTGGAAATAAGATTTTGGAGCAGACCATGAGGAAAAAGATGGTCTGCTACCAATCTAAATTTCAGTAAAAATACTTCAAAAATGTCTCAAAATAACAATATAATTATTTATCAAAACAGCTTATGGCATATGGTGGGAAATTGAAATATTCAGTAGCTTTTTATGCTCTGGATGGTCTTGGAACTGCAAATCTTGAACCACAACTTCTGATTAAGGGAGGTCGCCCTAGGAAACAGGTCATCTATGTGGATGTTCCTGCTCCAGAAAATGGATTAAGGCAAAATGAAGAGATACTAATGATGGAGGTGAGACTAAAATTTTGGTTATATATGTAGAAATGTATCTAGAGTCTTTGCTCACAGTTGAATGGAAACATTGCTCTTTACTTTTTTGTGTGAAAATCGAAAAATCTCTGGCCATTTCTCTTCAGGTTATTTATCTTTTAACATAAGTTGTATGACATCATCATGTGACATATTAAAATGTCTTATGTCCATGAAAAATGCCCTTATTCTCTTTCAAATATTGATTGGAAACCTATAGAAACTGTGAATGAAACCCACTTTGTGGAGTTAACGTTCTATCGAAGATTGTAAATTATAATCATTTTAGAATTTTGGTCGCCACGATGTAAAAAAGATGCTGAGACTCTAGAAAGAGTGCAGAGAAGAGCAACAAAGATGATTAGGGGACTGGAGGCTAAAACATATGAAGAACGATTGCAGGAACTGGGTATGTCTAGTTTAATGAAAAGAAGGACTAGGGGAGACATGATAGCAGTGTTCCAATATCTCAGGGGCTGCCACAGAGAAGTGGGAGTTGGGCTGTTCTCCAAAGCACCTGAGGGTAGAACAAGAAGCAATGGGTGGAAACTGATCAAGGAAAGAAGCAACTTAGAACTAAGGAGAAATTTCCTGACAGTTAGAACAATTAATCAGTGGAACGACTTGCCTGCAGAAGTTGTGAATGCTCCAACACTGGAAATTTTTAAGAAAATGTTGGATAACCATCTGTCTGAGATGATGTAGGGTTTCCTGCCTGGGCAGGGGGTTGGACTAGAAGGCCTCCAAGGTCCCTTCCAACTCTGTTGTTATTATTATTATTACAGAATTGTTTTAATAATAAATGTGAATTAGAAGTTTACATATACATACATACTGTACATACATACACAATACATACCTACATAAACTGTCCCAGAACCAAAAGCAGAATACAAATATCAGAGTTGGTTGGAAATTCTTGCACAAATGCTATTAAAAGACTTGTTACTGAGGAATAAAAAGTATATGGTTTTATGATTTGAAGAGGCAAAAATATTATCACACTCAATGTATAATCAATAGTACTACTTTGTGTTTGAATCTATAAAATAATATTCTTCTGCTGGGTACTATCCAAAACCCTGTGAGGCATCTACTATGCTTGGAGCAGGAGAGATTTTCTTGCATCAACCTTGCTCCTTAGAGCTTTGTCGGGATGCATCTGTCTCTAAAAATAACTTTCAATATCTTATAGTAATTTAGAATATGCTTAATTTACTAAATGTTTGTTTCTCCAGGTTATTAATTTTACTCCACTGGGCTCATAAAGCCAGTGAAGACTTAATTAGGGAAGTGTCATGACTAGTTCTTATGATCAGCTTTATTAAATGCAGAAGCACTTTACATTTTATATACAATTAATTTTGCAACTAAGGTGTTGAGGGCAATATTGATAATATTCATTCAGTGGCCATTTACAATTACCACAGCGATAAAAAAGGAAGTTTATAACCAATGCTTGCATTTATGACCTTTGCAGATTTGTAAAGCAAAGGAAAGCTGAAGTAAGATCATAAAGACAATCACAGTGCTGACAAAGTTCCCAGTCTCAATTGTGGTCACTAAATGAGGAATACTGACCCAAAAAACTAGAAGCAATTTCATTAAACTAGTATGTGTTATTAGCAGTTTGTAATTAATTTACTGTATGTTTATATTTTTCTTGTCTTTACCAGAATACCTGGAAATATTTTAACGCCGTTTCAGATGAATCTGTTTCACATTCTGACTTTATGTCAGTTCTGAGCCATGTTGAATATATTCTTATCAAGGCTTCATATGGTCAAGGATTGCAACAAAGCAGGTAAAGTGCTAAAACTTTGATTTTTATTTATTTTATTTATTTATTTTCTTATCAAATTCATATAGTCATCCATGTCACAAAACAAGTGACTAGGTGGCGTATAACAAAGTTAATAAACAAGAGTTCAGAAATAACTATTATTATTAAAAACATTAAAAACTATAAAATGCAGCTTAAAAAATAATGGGTAATAATAATGGAGCCATCTTATTAATTCACCACATATGTTCAGTATACATAAATATAAATATGGTATAAAGTTATATTGTGCTGTTTTTGATGGTTATGCTTTTAAAAATGTTTCTGAAAATCAACACTTTTTTTCATAAGAAACTGAATGCAGCATGATGAAATGCAGTTTATAGTGCAGATTCGGATTGTCCCATATCAATCAATGCACAGTTTAGCAATTCTTTGTAGCTTATGTGAACAAATATTAGTGCATATTCAGAGAAACTTTAATGGATGCACCTAAGGACTACCATATTCAGGAAAATTATTATCACAGGGTTTGTTATGCAGACCAGCCTTGCTCTTCTGGTTCTTCTAAATATTTTGGGATGAAAACCTCCAGAAATGTCTCTATTAATTTATATTACCTGCTAGTACCTCAGGATTCCAAATCTTGTCTTTTGAAATTTATTTCTACCTTTTAGTTTTGTAACCTATAACTCAGACTAAAATATTTGCAGGAGACATTCCAATTGGTAGGAAATAATACACAATTTTTATCTCTTGTCTGATAAATGAAGATAGTCTCATTTTTACTTTGTTTTTATGGAACCTTTTAGAATCTCAAATGTCTCCATGGAAATTGCAGTGAAAGCTGATCAGTTGCCCTTGGACAAGGAACCAGCTCACCACATTGAAAAATGCCTGTGCCCTGGAGGTTATGCAGGACTCTCCTGTCAGGTATGGTATGTCTTAGTAAAAAAATATTTTAGGGTAACATCTTGTCATATGTTAAATGCCTTTTTAAAAAATAAATCTGCCATGTTAATAAAGCTCTTTTCTATCTAGGACTGTGCACCAGGATACTATAGGGAGAGGCATGGAAATGCACACCTAAAAGTGTTGCCCTCAGTAGTCTCATTATGTATGCCCTGCCAGTGCAACAATCACAGCAGTGCTTGTGATCCAGAAACAGGGAAGTGTTTGGTATGTAAACTCCTACAAATAAATCCTTTTTGTATTAATATTTGGGAACTGCACAGTTTGCTTTAAGGTGGGCAGTTATATAAATGTTTAAAATAAATGAAATAATTCAAGATAAAAAAAAACCTCTGAAAAATGAGATGATTAAAATTAGAAATGCAAACGATATATACCTAATAATATTCATGTTGCAAATTTTGCAATATTATCATGGACTAGAGATAGTCCTTAACTTACAACAGTTCGTTTAGTGATTGTCCGAAGTTACAATGACACTGAAAAAAGTGACCTAAGTCCATTTTCACACTTATGATCACTGCAGTATCTCCATGGTCACATGATCAAAATTCAGATTCTTGGCAACTGGTTCATATTTATGATGCTTATAGTGTCCCCAGGTCACGTGATCAATTTTTGCGACCTTCTGACAAGCAAAGTGGGGAAGCCAGAATTAACTGAATAACTTTGTCACTAACTTAACAACTGCAGTGATTCATAACTGTGGCAGGAAAGGTCACAAAATGGGACAAAATTCACATAACAAATGTCTCACTTCGCAACAGAAATTTTGAGTTTAGTTGTGGTCTTTAAGAATTACCTGTAATTTTTTTGTAAGATTACTTTTAGTCATCTTACCCTGTTCACAAAAGGATTTACAAAGGCAATACAAAAAAACAATACAGACTATATCTATGCGGTTATTCTCTGAAAGAAACCAGTACAAGGAAGAAGGGATTGAAACAATAAATTAAACTGAGGCACACAATGGTTCAAGATGCTCTGAATTCAAAATAACTATTTCTATGGAGTATTTCTATTTATTTATAGAAATAACTATTTCTATGGAGAACTACAGTAGTTTAGGTTTAGGTTAGCATAGTGGTCTTAATTTTACAATTTTAATTTAATTTAAACATTATCAAAAATAAATCACTGATGGAGATGACTCAGATTGCTCAAGGAATATTAAAATACAAAATGGAACTAATTACTTTCACTCCAAGGATTACCCATATTGAAATGGCAAGAATTTTCTACAGTTTTACTCCATTGATTTTCTATAAATACCAATCTCTTTTATAATTAAAGGAATAAATATATTATCTGTCATTTCTATCTCTTGACATTTTAGATAATTAGTAAGAGTGCTGTATTTATGAAGTGGAAAGCTTTTTTAAATTATTATTTCAATTTTAAAATGCATGAATTATTGCTTCCTAGGACTGCAGAGATAATACAGCTGGTGATCATTGCAATATTTGTGCACCTGGTTATTACGGCAAAGTTAAAGGATCCATCAATGATTGTTCACTATGTGCATGCCCAAGACTGAACCCTGAAAGGTAGCTAAGTATTAACATGGCTGTCTTAATAATTATTATACTTAATATAGTATTATATCAATAATCACTGGTATTGCCAGCTATATTTCTAGGTGATTCTACCTTCTTTTTAAAATTCTTGACTAAAATGGAATATATAATTCAGCTTAGCCAGATAACTCAATAGACATTATCATAGTCTAGTGGTTGAACTTGTGGTTACATCATATCTTTCACAATCTCTAAACATAACAGTTCAACACTTTTGGAAAAGTATTAGGCACTAATACACTAATTGCACTAAGACTGCAACAAGGAATAGAATTGTATTGATGCATTAATATAACTAATTAACAATCTTATCTAATAATAATAACAACAGAATTGGAAGGGATCTTGGAGTCCCTTACCTAGGGAAAAGTCATATTGAAATCAGTGAAACTTTTCTTTTCTTTTTTTTTTTTATTCAAAAAGTTTTACAAAAAAAATTTTCCCCCCAACCCCTCTCCCTTCACAAACCCCCTCCCCCCCGGCTTCCCGGAACAAACACAAGGTATAGTTAAAAATAAAACAAACATATGCTAAAAAAAATTTTTCCCAAAACTATTATACCAATTCTCCCTCTCTAGCTCTGACTTCCTCCTTACATAACCAAATCCTTCAAAAAATTAACAATAAACAGTAATAAAATATATAAATCAGTAGAACAAATTAATCCTAAAATATTTAAAACCAGCTAAAGCATAAAAATCCAATCCAGTTCAGAGAATATCTCCTTATAGCTTCTATAACCATATAACCATATAATTTCCCCAAGTCTTTCTTACATAAGATCTTTCAAGAATATTCTATTTAAAATTCAATACAACAGATTATAAAATTTATAAAATTTCAATAGAAAATTACAATATTATTTAATTAATTACAATATCTATTCAACTTTAGTCCTTCCTCATCAAAATCCAGTATATCCAAATATCTAGTCTCTTATAATCACAAATTGCCTTTCGGGACACTAATATTTTGTCTATTAATATTTTAAAAACCTTGTTTCAAAAATAATACTTTTGTCTCTTGCCATTTTTTGGTGCATTAATCTCTGTCTTTCCTTCGTTGCTCCTTTTAAAAGTCAATCACAATATTTCCTAGTAATTCCTTATGTCCAGAAATCCAAAAATTACTGCCGTATATTCCATCAGTCCAAAAAGAGAACTCTTGGGAAACATTAAGCTTGTGAGTCTTTTCCATTTGAGGGACAATCTCCTGTAGCACAAATTCAGGCAGCTCATCCAAACTATTTAAAGAAAACTTCTTTAGATCACCTTGTTTCTTCACGATCAAATCTTCATATTTATCCACTTTTATTTGTATGTCCTCCATTCCATTTTCCGAATAATTGCACTGGTTAATTTGCTCCAAACTCTCATCCAAAACGTCCCCATTTTTTATCAATTCGTATTTTTGAATAATTAAATACATACTTTCTGTGTAGTCCTGTATAAAGTCACGAATCCATTCTTCTGAAAGAACCTCCATAACAAAATTCCTGCTGAGAATCCCCTTGTAAAGTACTTAAACAGCGTAATATAATCCAACAGTCCACAGTCAAACACAATAAGATAAAATCTCCATTCAGTTTCGATTCAACAGCAAAGCTCCCTTTGATGTATCGCTCTGCTTTCAGTTTCTCTAAAACGAAACTGAAGGGGGGGCGGAAGTCAGAAAATCAAAAATACTTGCAAACCAATAATTGTTCCTCACACTCGTTCCGCCTGCTTTTCGTATCCACAAAAAGAAATCAATTGCTAGCAGAAGTGGACACCTTCCTCTTTTCCTGCTTTTTCAGGAGCGCAGAGAATACTGGAGGTGGGGGAGGGGTAAATAAGGGGATTCGACCGTTCAGGACTTTGTATTACAAAAACAAAGCCCCTAGGGGAATCTACCCAATTCCTCCCCCTTGCTCTGTCTCTCTCTTTCAACCAGAGAGAGAAATGAAGCCGGGATCAGTTGTTAAATCCGGCTTTTACCATATTCAATGCGGAGTGCCATAAATTAGCACCCAGCGAGAAAGGTGGCGCCACCCAGAAGCCAAATCAGTGAAACTTTTCTGAATCCATATGTATAATGAATCCTTAGTAGAATTGAATGGTACTGGAACTGTAGTTTTTTTTAGACATCAAAAGTAACATAACTTAATGTTCCTACATACCAGTGGTGGATTGCTCCCGGTTCTGTCCGGTTCTATAGAACCGATAGTAAAACTGGCGGGAAGCTCTGCCCACCGCCCCAACATCACCAAGGGGCTTCTGCAGATGCACAACGGGAGCACAACCTGTGTGCTTCCATTGCGAACCAGTAGTAAAGGTAACTAGAATTCACCCCTGCTATATACTTAATTATGGCTGTACAAGATGTTGGGTTGATAATAGGGAGAGTCAGGTTCAAATTCACACACATCTGTTGGAGCTCATTGGATTACTCTGGCTCAACCATTCACTGACAGCCCAAGTTATTTCACTTTATTTTATGGTTGTGATTGGAAAAAAATGGAGAGAGCAAGGTCTTGAATGAAACCTTGCTCTTAAGCCCTTGAATGAAACAATACAAATCTAATAAATAAAATTATATACCAGCTGGGATAAATATGTTTTTCCTAAACCTAATGTTTTTTTTTGTTCTTCAAGCTTTAGTCCAACATGTGTTGCAAAAGGTATAAAGGATTTCCATTGCAATGCTTGTGTCACTGGATATGAAGGGCAGTATTGTGAAAGGTAAGGTATTCAGCTCATTACAACTTTTGCAACAAATGTACCTACATTGAGAAGACTTAATTTTAGTTGATTCAGACAGCATTAGGCAAAAGGGATGCAAAAACCCATGTCTTACCTTATTAGAAATATAGCATGGTAGATAACAAGTTGCTGCTATATTGTTTCATTGTAGAATTAAAGTATTAACATAAACACCTAGTGACTATTAAACTTGATTTATTGGCTATTCTACATGTTGTAATGTGCCATCATTCAATCCAAAAGTGTGCCTTTGCTTTTGTATATGTTAACAGTGGTCCAATCCTACTATGAAATGCTCTCAATAATAATAGTGATGCTACTAAAAAAAATTGGAAGCACTAACCCTGTGATTTCTCAGAATTCATTTGCAGGATCTATAAGATGTAGAATGCCCTTCAACATGGGAAATATTTTGTATGTTTAAGTCTCAAACTATTGTGAGATTCGTAGCGTGCTGGAATAAAAGACTGGAAATCCTGAAAGAATAGAGTCAATATTGTGATTTTGTGATAAAGTATCTCAAGGTATCTTTTTTTTTTTTTACAGGACTAGACAGTCAAGAAAGGCTAACTTGTCTTGATTCTTTCTAGATGTTCCCCAGGTTACTATGGAGATCCTAGAGTACCAGGTGGCAAATGTCAGGAATGTCAGTGCAACCCAAATGGTTCTCTCCATCAGCACTGTGATCATACTTCTGGGCAGTGTGTTTGTAAGCAAGGTGTAACAGGACAGTTGTGTGATCAGTGTGATTCAAGGCATGTTCTTGTGGAGAATGAATGTGTTTGTAAGTGCTTTATTTTTATTTTTCCCTTTTGCTTTTTAAGTTGAAGTGTGCCTGGAACGGGAACGAATACATGCAGTTTAATATTATTCAATCTGCAATCAGCATGAAACCTACTTGTTCAAAAAATAACATTCTTAAAAAATGCTGACTGTATTTTGGATAGGGCCAACTAAATAGATGAAGCTGTTGAATATCAGTGTATGTATTCCTGTAGAGTGTACAAAGGAAATAGCTACAGGAATAAATGCACATATAGAGAAGAATAAAATAGCATACATTTAAAAATATCCACTGAATATATTTATTTGGATTTTGACAAAGTTCTCCACCTAACAAAATTTGCGGGATAAGAACTCCGTTTTCTGATCAATAAAGAAATATTGACGCATAAAAACAGAGTGGAAGATTTAATGTAAATTTGATCAGTGAACTGGTGGTTTACCTGGAGTTATTATTCAATATAATTAGAAGAAAAGTGGCAATGAAGAACTCCAAAAATATTTCCAAAACTAAAGGGATAAGTGTCTAAATGGTAAATGTTACATAGTGTACATGAATTAAAGTACTGAGTATCGCAGAGAAAAAATTGTAACCATGTATATGATGATAATCTAACCATGAAAGAGTTTCTGAAGTTGCCTGGTTTTTTCCTCTTATTTTTTGGACCCCCAAACATGAGACTCTAAAGAGACATCACAAAGCTTGTCATTCTTGTGTTAGTTTAAGGGGTATAAATATGAGGTTTCTCCTTTTTTTTTTTTTTGATTTTTTTTTCACTTTCTGTTAAATTCACGAGTATACAAAACTTAATGTAAGTGTCAATACAAATATGTGTATTAAGCTGAAAATAATATCTAGACATTCTTTCTTCAGCTTGCGATGATGACTGTACAGGGCGGTTGTTGAATGATCTGGATAATTTTGGCAAAGCTATGCTTTTGGTAAACTTCACTGGTGCTATCTTGGCACCTTATGGAGCACTTTCAGACTTGGAAAATGCCACAAAACATTTAAAGGTGTGTAAGCTTTTGCTTCTCTTTTACATTGCAGTTTATATTATTTTGTAGGTAGCTGAAGATTAATATATTGATTACCACTGGCCTATTTTAAATATGGTTTGATTGGTTCTTATGCCTTGTATGATAAAACACTATTTCTAATTAGACATAATTCTATGGAATCAACTCTTCTGAACTTGCCACCCACTAAACCATGGTTGGGAGCTGGGCTGATTCTGTCAGGTGTTATGGTTAAGGAACAGCTTTCTGTCTTACTGTAAAAAGTGTAAATCCTATATAAAGTGTTTCAAAATAAATCTGTGTCTTATCTCCTGGAAAGAGACTATCATTTCACATGTTAAATTCCTAATGTTCAGTGATAATGATATTAATAATAATTAATAACCATAGTCCATTTAGTTATTGTTATTTATATAATTACTTATATAATTGCTTTTATAAAATATCTTCAAATATTTTATAATAAAACTAGGAGGAGGCAGTTTTGTAGTTATACATGCAGCTACGCAATAGCACTTAGATTTATATACCACTCCATAGTTGTATATATAGCCATACAGTACTCTCTGAGTGGTTTACAGATGTCAGCATATTGCCTCCAACAATCTGGTCCTCATTTTACCGATCATGGAATAATGGAAGGCTGAATCAATCTTGTCAGTCAGGATCAAACTCCTGGCAGTGGGCAGAGTTAGCTGCAATATTGCATTCTAACCACTGTGCCACCACATATGCTTCCATTCACATTTTACACATGTGCAACATGTGAATGGGAGCATATGTAATATGCTCCCAGTGCCCTTTCCTTCATCACTGATTCTTAAGAAATATTGATTTGTTTTAAGGTGTTCCTGAGAGGTGCTATGTGTATGCTTATGAGAGTTTTGAATCACATTATGCCCTTCAAATCTGAATCACTGTACAGCACTGGTAAACTTACATTGAAATGTTATTACAGATTCAGGTTTTCCAAGAGTCATCAATTGAATCTTTAACTTAATATTTTTAGACTGTCTCACTAACATCTTGACTGAATTAAAATCTCACATGTTGATCGGTTTCAGTTACATACCAATGTAATATAGTTTTTATTTAATTTTCTATTATATTCCAACAAATTATTTAGTTATTATATAGACATTTTGAAGTTTTCTAGGAAAGTTATTTGATGAAAAGGACTGTTAAAGCACCTAATTGGGAATAATTGCATACTAAAAGGTCTAAATTTAAATCCTTGTCTCCAATCCTGAAGCTGTTTGCATACACTTTTTATTTCCAGGAATCTTTGGAGGTTGAAGAAAGTCCAAACTCTTTAATGAAAATTATGAATGGCAATCTTGATACAATATCAAATGTTTCAGATCAGTACTACAAAGAGGTAAGGATTTTGCGTCTTTAGTTCAAGTTTAAGCTTACCTATTAGAAAAATAGGTGAAGTAAAAATTGGTAAAAGTAGACCTGCAAGTAGAAGATTTACCACAACATTGAATTGAACTGGGTAATTATAAATGTTTAGCTCTATATGTACTGGGTGAAAATCTGTTTCATACTTAACAAAGAAGCAGAATTTTTCCATATTTACTGTAAAGCTTATCTAAATAGAATAGAATAGAATAGAATAGAATAGAATAGAATAGAATAGAATAGAATAGAATAGAATAGACTAGACTAGACTAGACTAGACTAGACTAGACTAGAATAGAATAGAATAGAATAGAATAGAATAGAATAGAATAGAATAGAATAGAATAGAATAGAATAGAATAGAATAGAATAGAATAGAATAGAATTCTTTATTGGCCAAGTGTAATTGGACATATAAAGAATTTGTCTTTGGTGCATAAGCTCTCAGTGTACATAAAAGCTATAAGTCATGATCATAGTCATCATAAAAATACATTCATCATAAATCATAAGATACAACACTTAATGATAGTCATCAGATACTAAATAAGCAATCAACCAAAATCATACTAGGAAATTAAATAAAACAATATAAATCATAAAGATACAAGCAACAAAGTTGTAGTCATAAGTAGAAAAGAAGATAGATAATAGGAAGGATGAGAAGAATAATAGTAATACAGCCTTACTAAATCGTTTGACACTGTTGTGGGAATTACTTGTTTAGCAGAGTAATGGCATGGGGGAAAAACTGTCCTTGTGTCTAGTTGTTCTGGTGTGCAATGCCTATAGCATCATTTTGAGGTAGAAGTTGAAACAATTTATGTCCAGGATGTGAGGAGTCTGTAGATACTTTCACAGTGCTCTTTTTGACTTGTGCAGTTTACAGGTCCTCAGTGGAAGGCAGGTTGGTAGCAATTGTTTTTTTCCCCCAGTTTTAATTATCTGTGATTATTATGTGCCCGTACAGATTATTTTATATTTTATTTTATTATTATTATTATTATTATTTTATTATATTTTATTTTATTTTATTATTTTATTTATTCATTTATTTTATTTTATTTATTTTATTTTATTATTTTATTTTATTTTATTATTTTATTTTACTTTACTTTACTTTACTTTACTTTACTTTACTTTACTTTACTTTACTTTACTTTACTTTACCTTACCTTACCTTACCTTACCTTACCTTACCGTACCTTATCTTACCTTAGGGATTCAACTCAGCTTAAATCCATCCTTGATATTTTCCAGCCATATAGTATGTGCATGTATATGAGATATGTGGAAAATTTGTGTCTGTGTGTAGATTGCACTCCAAAACACAGAAAATAAGAGAAAATAAATCTGCTAATATTAATACATTGATTAAAATAAATAGGCATGGGGAAGGACAAAAGAGAAAGAAAAGAAGTCTGGAAACCGCAAGAAAGGGTTTGAACGTAGGCCTAATCACCCTTTACTTTGTAGTAAGTTGCACAAAGTTTAGTAGTTCTTACTCCCAAGTTGCTGCTAAGTCCAGTCTACTTAGCAGCTCGAGGAAATTTAGGAGCACTGTCAAAAGAGTCTTATTTTTCTTGCTCTAAAAAGAATGAGGATCATTTAGGCTGTAGAGATGATAATAAATTAATAAAATAACAAAAAGGCATGCTTACTCTAGAATAAATGCTAGTGAGTTCAATGCCTTTGTCTATATTCATGGAATCCTGATCTCTACTTCACTTAGGATCTTCTTACACATCTTCTGGTGCATGGTAGTTTCTCCCTTCTCCAATCATTTCTTTTCATTATTTGCAGCAAAAACTACTACCTCTACCTTTCACTGGCTCTATTAAGCTTTTCTTAGGGAATATAAGATTATCTCCTCTATGCAAGTATTTATAAATGCCATTACTTTTCCACTTTTTTTTTAGCATAAATGTTAAGTATCTGAAATATTTTACTTTTTCTGCAGCATTTATTTGGTAAGAATAATATAAAATGCTATTTTTACAAAATAAAAAGGTTTGCTTTGCATATAATTGAGTGACAATTGTAGATATGTTCCTCATTCTTTGTTACGGTAATTAAGATCCACAATTTCAATAGCATATTTCATAAATATATATATATTTGCTTTTGTACTAGTTAACAAGAATACTAGAAAGAGGAGAACATCTCAACAATGCTTCAGAAGGTACCTTGAACAAGAGTAAAGAATTGGCTAAATTTATCAACACATTGCAGACAACTATTAAAGGTAATGTGGTGATTGGCTTGGAGATATTATAATTTTGGAGTAGGAATAAGATATTTATAAATAAAAATCTATTGTTCCTGTATTTGCATAAAGTGATTTTTAAAATCCTTTTTTCTTTCTAATTATTATTTTTCTTTCTCCACCAAGTGCTTGTAGAAATGGCAGCTACTCTTAACACAACAGTAGATAGTGATTTCCCACAATCAAATAAAACACTTCAGAAATTGCAAGATGATATTCCCATGATGTTGGACATAATGCGTGGAAGATATTTCCAGCAACTGCATCAAGATAGTATACGTGAATTAAAGTAAGTCTTTTTGTGGCTTGCTGCAATGCTCATAATTAATATTTAAGACAAGTAAAGAAAATGTATCTAACCTTTATGATAAGAATGAATTGCTAAATGTAATTTCTAAAATGCTTAATGTATTAAATCAAATCAAAAGCTTAATGTCATAAAACAACGGGGATTTTCACTAAAATTAGAATACTTAATTTTTTAAAGGTGTAACATGATTCATTGATTTTCATATGTGCTTTAAATTTAGCACTAATTTCCAGTTCCAGGAATTATACGGTCTATTATACATAATTCATACTTCATGCAGCTAAATTGTTTCAAGCTGTCTTTAGAGTAAATTGATTTAAAATTTAGATTTAGAATGTGTTAGAAGTAGAGGGTAAAATTTATCTTATTGGGATATATATCAAAGATATTTAACTGAGAACCACAGCCAAGATTTTGCTTGTGATAAAATCCAAAACTGTGCTTTAATGTAATTTTGTATGGGCTTAGACAAAATATCAAAATGGGAGTTTGTAAAAAAAAAACACAGAAAAAAATGAAACCTGATTTAATGTATAAAATAAATTTGTAAAATATATATAAAAGAATTCAGAAATATTCTTAAAGTTATGTCAAGAAGATGCCATCCAAGAAAAAGTATCTTGATTTCCATCAAGAGTTCTGATACTTTTCCACTGATATTTCTGCTCTTGAAACCGTGGGAAGAATAAACGTTAAGTGCATTCACTACATTCACTACATTAAGCCAAACAGATAAGTGTAATGATTTGGGATATGAATGTACAGAATGTCTTATGGAGATTCTCAGTCATTCAGGTCATGGATAAGAAGCAAAACATCTTCAAGGAAAAAAGAAAGTCCAGATCTCTTTTGAAAAAGTGCTTTTAGAATGCACAGAATGTTAGTGTTCATGGTCTTGTCACTAAATAGGAGATAATTTCTTTGTTTCCTTTCCTTTAAATATTTTAGGAATAACATCTTGTGATATTCAAGCACAGGTCATACTTTAGTCTATCCAAACAAGCAAAGATTAAATGCAAGTTTGCACTTTATATCATAAGCACTAGCCTGTAATCCTAGGATAATAATTTTATGGAATGATAGGTGGCTACAAACAATGTAAGTAAACAATAAAATGAAATTTCTCATTAAGTATATGAGACAGATCTTAACTTTCGCCAGAATGGCTTTTACTTTCAAGACGATTACATGACTTTGTGTATGTCTTCTATATTTATTAGAGGTGCAGAAAAATTGCTGACACAAATCCAGAGACAATATTGGAGACCACAGCAAAAAATTAACGACTTTCAAAAAGCAGCAAAACGTGCCTTATCTGACCATAGCACCAAACATCAAGAAGCCCAAGATGTTATGAACGTAGCAAACAGTAACACTGGAGAGGCTAGACGTCTGCTTGTTCCTATTAATAACAACCTCAATGAGTTCAATGTAAGAAGACTCACAGCATATTTCACGTGATTTTATAGTAGATTTGTCTGAGTGTGTAAAATAGTCTTTAAAGAAAAAAATTAGGTTTAATATTACATTAGGCAAAGTATATTGCATCCCTTTAAGCATAAAGGGATTTTATGTAAGATATATTTAATCGGTAATAACTGACATAAAGTGGTAATTATACCCAATATTGTATTCAGACTAAAAAGCTGAATGTTAAAGAAGACAAAGAGCTCTCTGTTGCGCTGATAAAAGAAGGAAAAATACAAACAACTGCTGCTGCTGCCTTTGCGAGGGATATATTTAATTCTACATCTGTAAGTCACTGAACACTCATAATCTTAATTTATACATAGTTAATTAGCTGTAAGATGATATTAACTGGTTTTGAATGTTTAGGATCTAGAATTCCACCATGATGAATTGATGTTATGGAGTAGTAAATTAAGACAACATGTGGATGACCTGGTTATGCAGATGTCTACTCGAGGCGCTCTTGAACTTGTCTATAAGACAGAAGATCATGCTGCTGAGTTAGAAAAAAATATTAATGCATTAAATAGGTAAGAGTGTCGTCATTAGGTTATGCTTTACTTAAATAGATCGCAGACAGTCTGTAGTGGCTAAAATGTCTGTCTACTAGAAATGGCTTTCTGCCTCAAAGATTATTAGACACAAAACTTTACACAGGAAATATAAAACTTCCAGCCTAGAGTGTGGAATTCAGCCCTTACATTCAAACCAGAAATCAGTTATGAATTCTGCACACGTAGAATTTTAAGGACATAGATTTTATATGCATGTGATTCATGAAGTTATGACAAGTACTTCAAACTGATGGGCCCAATTTCCTTCTTTAGCAATTGTAACCAATACTGTTGTACTGATACTGCAACTCTTCTGAGTTTATATGCTTCTTTTATACTAAGCTCTAACCTATTTAATTACTACATATAGATAGTCAAAATATTACTGGAACTGAAATGCGTAAACTGTTTCATTAGAATATCATATAATTATTCAGGAAAATAAACTTTCAATTGTGACAGGACACTGGAATTAATGACTGCATTAGGAATGAAAGGCAATGTATTGTTCAATATGCAACTTATATTCTATGTTTTTAAAAGAATGCAATGCTGTTCTTTTTTTCAAGTGCATGTTGTTGTAAACCACTGAGTCATTTAAGTGAGATGGCCATTGTAGTAATTTAATAAAATAAATAAACTGTTCCAAATATAAGGCTTAAAATAGGTTCTAGGTTCTAGTAAAATCTGATAAGTATTCTAATAGGTTTAAATTCTATGCAAAAGATATAATTTTCATCTTCTATTGCAGTGGCCTTTTGAATGTTAGAAATGTGACTGTGAATGTGACAAATTCTGTCCATGTGTACTCTACTATCAGAAATCTAGTTGAAAGTGCAGAGAACCTGGCAAGTGATATCACTAAGATTATCTATGAACCAATACATGTGGTGAGTGAGTCTGGGTAATATAAATACATGTATACATTCTTCAATATGGATATTCATCATTCAAAACTTTTATGGTAGAGATGTTTTGGAACATCTGGGAATGAAACCCTTCATCCTTTTAAAGGAACTACATTTTTCTAGGTAAACCTGGAAAAAAAATGTATGGAGTTGCCTCATTAAATACCTGTGTCTCTAATGCAACTCTTTAAAGCAGTTGTGTCTTGAGTAGGTATACTTGTACCCCACAATATCAGATTTTAAAAAATCCTACACATGAATTTATTTTTTCTCTCAAATAAATGGAAGGTTTGGAACTTTCTAATGGCTAATCACAATGCCCAGATTTTCTTTCTAATTATGAAATTATGTAAGCTTTACAAAAATAAGCACCGCTGCATACAATGGAAGTAGCTTCTGACTTGTTCAAAAGCTTGCTCATCAATCATATTTTTTCTTTGTAGAAAGCTCTGTATTGGAATTTATAAACCTCAGTATTTTTCTGACTTTCTGAACACATAATGAAAGCAAGGAATGATAATTATCTCCTTACTTGTACAAGCTTTTCCTTTTAAGAAATAAAATCCATTGAAAAGAATTGGAAACCTTAATTGTTTTCAGTTTTAGGCAGACCTAATCTTTGTGATGTGACACCTGGCTAACCCTTGGCATAATCTTTTTTTTTCTTACTGTGTACATGGGTTAAGGGACGAGACCCTTCTTCTTGAGGTCAAAGTTCTCAGAAATCCAAATAATTATGCACAATGTAAGCATTTGGTGCAACCCCGGGATCTCTAGGAACAAGTCCAAGCCACAGCAGCAGCTATGGAATGTGTTGATGAAAGTCAACTACATCAGTACAAGGCCATTTTAGCAAAACATTTTTGTAAGCATTCATGATCTTCACAATATCCTATTTCTAATATAATTGTGTGTTACCATGTGAAGAAAGGTTTTTATGGTTTTCTGTCTCATGTCTCAATATTAATATATCTGATGTGTTTATCATAGGACTTGAGATTGGAAGCTTAAACTAAAAATGATATAAAACTATAGAAATTAGGGTTTTTTTTATAGCCACATAATATATAACAGGGTTTCCCCAAAATTTTCTTATGCTTGAATCATGTAACATTAATATTGCTTTTTCCCATAAATAATGTTTTCTTGTTGTGTGATTGTTTTAAGCAAAGAGGGTCCTTTAACACTACTGGGAAAAATGTTCTTCAGCTTGGCTTCACTGTCTTAATTGATGCACAACATCTTCACAAGAAGTATGATGGTAGGTTTCATTACATATAGGTTGAGATATTAATTTTTGCTCAGTAATGAAGCTTACTGGGAATGTTAGACCTTTTATCATCACAAGACTCTTGTGCTAATAAAATTAAGGTGTTTAGTCCACCTGAGATCTTTGCAGGATGTAAATATTGGTTGCTGTATATTAGCATGAGAAATTTTGTAATAAAGAACCTATAAACTTACAAATTATCCTCCTGGAAGCAATAAAACAGCCACCTATTTGGCACAGGCTGCAATTATGTTTTAGTGCATTTTTTATGTATGATCCTTGGCAACATTTGCCTTTGCTCATTAGTTTAACCTATATATAGCCATCTGCTGAATAGGTGTCTTTTTAGCATATAGAGTACAGATTATGTAAGGCACAATTCACTGCTTTTAGTTTCTTACAAAAAGTAATCCATTGCTTTGGATTTACAACTATTTTTCTCTTTAGGACTCAGGTCAGGCTTAAATGAAATTAACATAAAAGTGGAAAGACTTAAAGCAAAAGCCAGTGGAATTGCTAAAAGGTTTAATGATTCCCTATTTCAGCTGACTGCATTGCCCAAAGGTAAGGGAAGTTCATTTTGATAACATTCTCCTTCATTCTAGAAAGCAAATCTATTTAACTTCATCACCACAGGAAAATCTGATCTTTTTATTTCAGATTTTTATTTATTTATTTATTTATTAATTAATTATTTATCTATTTAGAAAGCATGTGTGTAATAGGACAATATATGGTTGTTGTTTTCAGCATGTTCTCATTTGTTTAAAACAAAAAAGAAAAACAAAATGAATAGGAAATAATTTGGCTTACATTGCTGTGCATCATGCTAAGCAAAGATTCATTGGCTGGATTTCTGCCCCTTAAAGCTCTGAAACCTAGCTATGCTGAAATAGGACTGCAAATTTGAATGGTATTTCTTTTCCACGGCCAGTAAACCATAATTAAACACTGCATTTATATGTAAAAACCAGTTGTATTAAGCTTTATAGTAGCAGTTTTTTGTATTAACAAACAGATGAAATGTTATTCATTTCTTTTTCCAAAATAGTACTACTTTTACTTCTTCATTGTAATAGATGTTACCTAGTTAATATACTGGAGCTAAAAGAAAACCACAATGAAAAAAATTGTATAATTTTTATATGAATAACTTATATGTATATGTATAACTTTAGTTTTCCACATTAACTCTGATTTTGATGGTCAATTCTTTAAGTTTAAAAACAAAAACCAATTCAGAACACTTGGAAATATGGATAAAAAAGAACCTAAAATTAACTCTTAATTTGACAGGTGTCACATTAGAATGGTTGTTGAGATAATTAGAATTGTTTTATGCCCAAAGTACAAAAGCAAATGAACTACTTACAGACTCAGGTTTCCTAATTCCAGACCTTGATAATTATATAGCAGGGTCTGATTATTCTTGTGTTCGTTTAATTGTAAGCTGTGATAGTGAACAGTCATGTGGAAAGCCTTTATTTCAATTTATATGAACTTCAATAGTCCCACCATATAATAGGGGATCAGAGACTAAACGTATGCTTAGATGATGTGATACTGCATCCAGAAGGTTTTTATGCTGACATTACTTGTTCAGTTACAGACATAAGATAGTACTGCATTTATCAGAGTAGGGTACACTTTAATTTTAGGGAATTAAAATAAATATGAGATTCTGATCACAGGTCTTCTGTACTAGGTTCATTTTGTTCCTGAGGGTGATAGCAACCAAATTTCAAAGACTGAATCTTCTATTCTTTGCAAGCAGAATGATTGATAATCAAATTTATGTTGATCATTTGTTTCAGATACTAATAAAAATCTTTTGGCAATAAAAAGGCTGGCCCTTTCTGCTAATTTGACTGCCCTTAATGGTATAAGCCATACTGACGGTTTTAGTGAGAAGCTGTTGAATTCTTCATCTGCATTGTCTAAAGTTAATGATACGTTGCAGAAAACAAATGAACTTATAATTGATTCAACAAATGCTGGTAGGTTTGCTGCTTGATTGCTTACTAGAAATGTTACTGCATGCAAGAGTGGGATTAATTTTTAACCCAAAGCATTCTTTATCCTATTCACATTGAAAGCAGTTTGTACTAGTATATTTTAATATGGTGAGAACTTGTGATGAGATTTGCTATCTTTTGTGTTTGAAAATTGATGTTTTCAGACTAGCAAGGCTGAGTGAAAAATTAGTAAAAAAATTAAATTTACTTAGTTACATAAATTTTTGTATTTGTATTCATTATTCATTGCAGTTTAAAACAAGAATAAATAGTTAGCAGAATTGCCCCACAACTCTTTTTCAGGATATCTCCACTTCTGTTTTGGCAGCAGCATCAGCTGAAAAAAAAGTGAATGAAGTTGAAATCCAAGCTGGTCTTTTATATGGAAGATTGAAACCGCTGAAAATACTGGAGGAGAATTTAAGCAGAAACATCTCTGAAATTAAAGAGCTCATAAACCAGGCTCGCAAACAGGCAGCTTCTGTAAGCATCTAATCTTTTTTGTGTATTCCAGAAAAGAAGCTGCTATTTTGTTCCAGGATATATCCTAAATAGTTGCATCACTGTAATACATTATAACTGACAAAGTACATATGTTCTTTAATGTAAAGTACATACCCTAAATAGATTTATCTACTATCACTATGTTAGATAGTGAGGAAGGAAAGGACTTGTATTTTTCTTCCACTTCCATGGCTACCTATGATCTTTCAGTTTCAAAAATGCAGTTTCAAAGAGAACAAGTGCATGCAATGTATGAGACTACTAATTAGCAAAAACTACTGATTCTATTGTCAAAGGTCTCCATGGCCTTCCTGCAGTTCTCTATTTTCATCCCAGGACATTCTTCATTTCTTTTTAATAAAGGAGAATATTTGTAACTCAGGTTTGAAATGAGAGGTCCTTTGAACTCTCTGAATTTGGTAGTTTTTTGCAGACATTTGATTGTCCAAACTAGGTAACATCATCAGTGCTAAATGATAACTAACAGTGACGATGTTTCCTAGTTTGGTTAATGAAACATCTGCAAAAAAAAACAACCAAGTTCAGAGAGGACCAAGGACCCCTCCTCACTCCATTCTGCATATTGCTGTCTTCAACCCTTCAAAAATCCCTGTTCCCTCCTAAAACTATCACCTTGGGAACTACCTAATCCATCTGTTCCAATCTTTTCTCAGAAGCCATACTTTGCATATGCCTTTTGCTTCAATCATCTAATTCTCACATTTTAGGGAACATAAGTCCCTAATCAAGTACAAATAACCAAGGTCCTGAAAAAACATGCATTGTTTTCCACTAGGTACTATTTCCTCAATATGTTTTGCATTGTAGGACTACAGAACAGCCTCCACCAGCAACATATAAAAATACAATTTGTGATTTTGGTGAAATATAAAGACCTAGAGAAAGATGCTTCTTTCCATTGGTTTATTTTATTTTTTATTTAATAAATTTATATGCTGCCCATCTCACTGACTCATACATCTGATTAGCAATAGCAACAGCACTTAGACTTATATACAGCTTCACAGTGCTTTACAGCCTTCTCTAAGCAGTTTACAGAGTCAGCATATTGATTATGTGAAGTATTTTATTCATTAATGTAAATAATGACCTTCCACCGCGAGCTTAAGACACATCTATTTATCTGCGCAGGACTGGACTAGATTTTTTAAATTTTTAAATGTTTAAATTTTAAATTTGGTTTTAAATGGGGTTTTATTATTTATATCTCTATTTTAAATATTCGGCCTATGTAATAAGTTTTTTAAATTAATGTTTTACTTTGTATATATATATGTTTTTAATATGGCTGTAAACCGCCCTGAGTCCCTAGGGAGATAGGGCAGTATAAAAGTATGAATAATAAATAAATAAATAAATAAAAATAATAAAATATTTCTATGATATCCACTACGTGTCTCAACATGTATATGCATCTGCATTATGTAAGTTTTTTGTTTTTCCTTTTGTCAGATTAAAGTTGCAATATCTGTGGAAAAAGACTGTATTCGGGCCTACCAACCCCAGATATTATCTACTAACTACAATACATTAACATTAAATGTTAAAACAATGGAACCTGACAATCTTTTGTTCTATCTGGGTAGCAATGGTAAAGTAAGTAAAGGATTTTATATCTTGATTCTTCTATAGACTGGGTACTTTACCAACTATTAGTCCCAAGTTACATTGAGTTTCTACTGAATTATATTATCTGACATCCAATAAGTTGCATTCAGTGGTCAATTTCAGTGATTATAAAAGGTTTTTTTTGGTACATGTTTATGAGTATAGTGCCAACTTTAATTTTTATTAGTATATGAGATAATGAAATAATGTTGCATAATATTTGGGGTTATTATGAAATGCAAGGGTGCAATCTCTTGATTATTTCAAGTATGTCAGACTTCAATGGGTCAGTAATAAATATTCTCTTAAATTTAGTATCCTGAATATTTAAACATTAATGATCAGAAAATATGATTCTTAAAACTGGATGTGAACTATGGACTAATTCTCATGAGGCCAGAAGCATGGCCAAATGACAAGATATTATACAAACCGTAATTCGATGCATCTAAAGATACTTTGTTGCTTTTACATGAAGTAAACTATGAAATCTATATATAAGGTAATGAAACCTTACTTCCTTTAACCTTTATAGGTGGCAATAGGTAGCTGTCCAATTGGAAAAAAGTAAACTACTTGGATTTCAAAAAACAATACTACCTTTTCTTTTCTTTTCTTTTTGTATTTTTTACCATCACAATTGCTCTCAATCAGTTAATTTTAATCAATTGTATCTCAATTGGTAAAGTTAATTAGGATTGCTTTTTGTAGTAGTTTATAGTTATGCAATCCAAAGTTCTTTAACTACATGGCTTGTACTTTATAGTAGAGTTAGAGGTACAGTATGTTCATTTAAATGATTCTGTGGTTAATTATGCCTATATAATTTTATGTGGTCAAATGGGTGGGCATGGCCAGCTTGATGTCAGTCCCCAAACTGCTGGCATGTTTCCTTTTCACACTGGGTAGACCAGACTGTATAGTATATCTCATATTTAAATTGCAGTATTTGAGATGGCCCACTTCACAGCAGTATGTCAAATAATAAATTTCCTTCACAAGACCAGAAAGATAAAGTAAAAATTAAAATGAATGTGATTATAGTTTCTCTTATGGAGTCATAACAATTAAGGTTGTTTTTAAAAGATTTTTAAGAATTTTTGAACATTTTTAGACATGTTGGTCCTTTAATATTCACAAACTTTTTCTTAGACTGATTTCATGGCAGTGGAGATGAGACGTGGCAAGGTGGCCTTCTTGTGGGATTTAGGGTCTGGATCAACAAGACTGGAATATCCTGATTTATCTATTAACAACAACAAGTGGCATAGAATACACGCTACAAGGTAAAATACTATGGATGTGATACTATCTATGTAGAACATCAGATATCTAGAAAAGGTAAGCTGTGTTGGGAATAAACAGCTTTTAGCATTTTTAGAATAATAGTTTAATTTATCTGATAAAGGTATTTATCATAAGATGATATAAGAGATAAACAGAAACAAACCAGAGATATAGAGATACTATTAGTTTTATAATTTCAACAACTAGTTAATACCAAATTTTTAGCACATTCAACAATTTTAAATGTTGAAAGTGATGCCTTAAACCTTTGTAAAATACGAAGTAATCGTTCTGCCTTTTTAAACCCATGTTCATTCTCCCAAATGCAAAAACATATTGACTTGAATGCTGATAAGTCACACATAATCACAGAACCTGATACAGATATAGAGATTTTGAGAGCTGTGTGGTACAATAGTTAAGGTGTTGGAGTAGGAGAGAGGGGACCCAGACTCTTAATTATCCTCAGATAAGGAAGCTCACTGTGCCAATTTCCCTCTTTCAGCCCAGGAGCCTTCATTAAAGAGTTACACTAGAAGCAGGGAGACTGACATTATAGTCCACCCTCAACCACAGAAACTCACTCAAATGGTCTTTGAAACTTATGTAGCTTACAGTAATGCAATTTAGCTCAACAGCGGGTCAGAGGAGCAGCTGCTGTGGGACAGAGATGACAGTTGCTCTTTAAAAATCATGATTTAAATCAACTTGATTTAAATCAAATCCACCCTGGACCAGTTGCTTTCTCTCTCTCTCAGTCCAATCTATTAACAGAGTTGTTGGTATAAGGAAGAGGATGAGGAAGTAGGTACATTGCCTGGAGCTCCATTATATAGAATGGGATATACCATATTTTTTGGACTATAAGATGCTCTGGACTATAAAATGTAAAATGTCTTCGGCTCCCGAGCCCGGCCTTCTGGCAGAGAGTGACTCAGAGAGTGAGGGGGAAGAGCCAAGAGGGCTTCCCTCTGCAGGACCTTCATCTCTGGCTCCGCTCCAGGCCCCAAAGGCAGGCCAGATGGAGGAGATGACGAGGCCTCTTTCTCCCGCACCTTCCGCCCCCCAGGCAACGCCTTAAGACCCAGCTGCTGACAATCAGTCCTGGTTAAATCCCAGGCATCACAGAAAGGAGAGGCAGGAACAACAAAAGAAGGGGTGGGGCAGGCCTAGAGAGTGCTGAGTCACGGAGCCACACCCCACAGGGTATAAAAGCAGGAGGAGCTGCTCTATAGCTTCTTATGACAGACAAAAACTGACTCTTGGAAACTTTGGCTGCAATATTTCGAGACTAAGAATTTGGCTTCTGGATTTCTGTTTATTTCTGAACTCTTGGTTTCTCCAGCAATGACCTGCAGCTACGCTGGAGATAAGAGAACTTGGCAGGCAATCGCAGGTTCATTGCCAGAACTGATATTTGTCGTAGGAATAAATTGCTGGCAAATATAGTCAGCTCGTGTGTCTTCTTTTTTTTTTTTTGTCACAACAGTATACACAAACAAATGTCATAGATAAAACAGCATATCTTGAAGAATATATATATATATATATATATATATATATATATATATATATATATATATATATATATATATATATATATATATAGGTCTTTGGTTGTTCGGGTTTTCTCCCGTGTAAAATTGGAAGTGTCTTGGCGACGTTTCGACGAAGTCTCATTCGTCATCTTCAGGCTTCAGCTTCATGCTTCTGGGAGCAATGTGTGATCGCAGCTGTTTCTTCCTTTTAACTGCTAGTGGGGGTTTGAACTGATTGGGTGGGAGCTTGGCTGTGCTCTGATTGGATGGGGGTTTTTCTGTGCTCTGATTGGCTGGGGGTGTGTCCTGTGTTGGTGGGGGCTTGGTTGTGCTCAGTCTAGTCTGTGCTGCAGGGGGATTTGAGCTGGTGAGCTGCATAGCTGTTGTTTGGCTTTGTGGTCGTACTACATCTTCATAGTGGGTGTCAGTCTGCTGCATGAATGGATTGAAGGGGTTTGAAATGGCTAATGTTGCAGCTGCGGTCTGGCTTCTGGTCCTTGGTCGTGCTTCATGATCAGTGTGGGTTTGGGTCTGCTTTCTGGGTGGATGTGCGGTGGTGACATCCTGTGTGGACCTTGTGAGTGTGGGTTATATATATTATATATATATATAATTAAAATTATGCATCAACTATATTAATTGGATATAATGAAGGGAACAATAGGACAGGAACGGTAGGCACATTTGTGCTCTAATGCACGCCCCTTATAGTCCTCTCAGGAATGGGGTGAGGTCAATAGTAGACAGCTTTTGGTTGAAGATTTTGGGATTTTGAATAGAGACTATGGAGTCAGGTAATGAATTCCAAGCATTAACAACTCTGTTACAGAAGTCATATTTTCTGCAATCAAGTTTGAAGCGATTGACATTTAGCTTGAATCTATTTTTTGCTCTTGTAATATTGCAATTGAAGCTGAAGTAGTCTTTTATAGGAAGGATATTGCAATAGATGATTTTGTGTGTTAAACACAGGTCATGTCGAAGTCGACGGAGTTGTAAGTTTTCTAATCCCAGGATTTCAAGTCTGTCAAGGTATTTTGTTGTTTTCGGAGGAGTGAAGAACTCTTCTAGTAAAATATTTCTGGACTCGTTCTACTGTATTTATGTCAGAGATGTGGTATGGGTTCCAGACGAATGAGCTGTATTCAAGAGTAGGTCCGGCAAATGTTTTGTATGCTCTAGTTAGTAGTGTAGAGTTTTTTGAAAAGAAGCTGCGTAAAATTAGGTTTACAACTCTTAGGGCCTTTTTTGCTATGTAGTTGCAGTGGGCTTTGGCATTAAGGTCATTAGATATGAGAACTCCAAGATCTTTGACAGGGTGGGGGTCGTCAGTTAGGTAATGTCCATCCAGTTTGTACTTGATGTTGGGGTTCTTTTTTCCAATATGTAAGACTGAGCATTTGCTGGTTGAGATTTGGAGTTGCCAAGTTTTAGACCAATCAGAAATTAAGTCGAGGTCTTCTTGAAGGGTAGAAGTATTATTAGTGGTATTAAATAGTTTGACATCGTCAGCAAAGAGAACACAATAACTTGAGTTTAAGTCATAGAGATCATTTATGTATAGTATGAAGAGTGTTGGTCCAAGAACACTACCTTGGGGAACGCCACTTTTGACAGGAACAGGATTCGATATAGCGTTGCCAATTTTGACCACTTGTTGTCTGTTTGACAGAAAGGCATTTATCCAATTGTGAAGAGGTCCCAAAATACCGTAGGATTTTAGTTTAAGGAGTAGTTTATCATGTACTACTGAATCAAAAGCTTTGCAGGAGTCTATGTAGATTGCATCTATTGCTTTTCCTTGATCAAGGTTGGTAGTCCATATATTTTTGCAGTGGAGTACTTGTAGGTTACAAGACAATTTTTTTCTGAAACCAAATTGTTTATTAGATAGAAGGTTGTTTGTTTCAAGATGGAGTGTAATGGATTGGTTAATGATGGATTCCATTACTTTGCATGAGACACAACATAGAGAGATAGGTCTGTAATTTTCAACAAGGCTTGGATCTCCTTTTTTGAAGATAGGGATGACTGTGGCTAGAGACCAGAGTTTAGGAAGGGAACAAGTTTTGAAGGCTTTATTAAAAATTATGCTTAGGGGTTCAGCTATATTAATTGAAAGTTTTTTTAAAAAGTATGTACATAGTCCATCTGGTCCGATAGATAACGATGGTTTTAGGTTGCGAAGGGCTTTTTCAACATTATCTTCTGTGAAGTCTATATGTGTTAGGTCGTTATTTATATGTCTATATGTTGTTAGGTCTTGGTTGTGGTTGGGGGGGACAGAACACATACATTAGCTTTAGAGGATGATAACAAGAAAAAAAATCTGCCCGTTTGCCATGACCCGTTTGCCATGGCTCGGTCCCTGCCACTGACTGTTTGCTGCTGCCACAGCCCATTTGCCGCCACCACCGCAGCCCGTTCGCTGCCGATCACAGTGATCGGCAGTGAACTGGCAGCGGTGAACAGGCAGTAGCGAATGGGTGGTAGCAGCGATAGGTGGCGACGAACACTGCCACTTAGAACAGCTAATTGATGCTGCACCAACCCTTCTCCCTGCTCCTGCCACAATATTCGCTCTATAAGACACACATACATTTTCACCCACTTTTTTGGGGGGGGGGGAGTGTGTCTTATAGTCCCCCCAAAAAAGGTAAATCAAATCAGTAAATAACAACATCTAAATGATAAGGTATTCAGAACAGTTGCCATCAACTATATAAATATTTGCATCTTTTTCTTGAACTGCTATGTGTAACACTAGTTAGCAGATTTAACTATTTCAGTTCCTTCATTATTTTTCTACTTAGGTTTGGGAAAACTGGCACTCTGAGTGTAGAGGAGACTACTTCTCCTCAGAAGCCCATCAGAAGAAGTGCTACCTCCCCTGGAACAGCCACTGTGCTAGATGTAAATCCGTCAACTCTAATGTTCATTGGTGGACTTGGAGGACAAATCAAGGTGAAAGGTTTACTATAATATATTGTGATAGTTCAGTTGGCAAATATTGAAGATGATTTCCTCTTCACTGTGATCAACTTGTAAGAGCTATCAAGTATTCAGAAATGAAAAGAAAGACATCTATATGATGGTTGCTTGTTCTTGTAAACCAAACCGCTTAAAAAAATTCCCAGTGACTATAATTTTAATGTGAGAAACTGCACCATCCTTGTGGAACAAGGGGTGGGGTGGGGGACAAATTCATGATGGGGGACAAATAATTTCAAGACTCAAGTTCATCTCTTTTGACATATGTCATGTTGTTGCACACACGCGCACACACACAAAGAAACAGTTTGCAGTGTTGTGCTGCAATACTGACAAAAGCAGCCATACCACCTGAGATAGATGAAAGTTATTACATATATGGGGATTAATGATATTAGTCATCGACTAACTTGATTTGATTTAAATACCATCTCATTTTTGCAGTATGGACTATGGCATGCTACACAAATGCAGTAGCATGCCACAGTCCGCAGTGGAGCTCAGATAAAACATTGTTCTATTAACTGATTTTGTTTGATCCTTACACTAAATCACATTTGAAGGGAGGGAGGGAGGGAGGGCAGAGAATAATAAATCAAACTTTATTTTTCACTTACCTTTGTAACTGTCTATCTGAAGGAATTTCAAATAGCCAGTGCTTATTTTATTTACTGTAAATGTGTTCTGTGTTCTATAGAAATCACCATCAGTTAAAGTAACACATTTCAAAGGGTGCATTGGGGAGACTTTCCTGAATGGCAGATCAGTGGGACTTTGGAATTTTATGGAAAGAGAAGGCAAGTGCACTGGATGCTTTGGAAGGTGAGAACTGGAAAGTAGCTCCTGATACCTATTTTATTTATTTATTTTGTGTATCGTCATCTCAGTCAAGAGATAAAGGAATTTAATATGGGGCCTACAAGTACCTAGAGTTTAAAAAGTATGCCTACGGCCATATAGAGTGCTTGAGGCTTTTATATATCTAATTAGGGTTTCTCTGATCGCTATAAAGCAATTTAAAAAAATAAGTGATCTTTAAAATGAATCATCTACCACAGCGGTGTCAAACTGGATTTCTTTGAGGGTCGGATCAGCATTGTAGTTTTCCACAAACTGGCCAGTGGGGAGGGGTGGACTCCTTCTGCAGCATCTTGCCGGCCAAAATGGGGCATGGCAGGCCATGTGAGGCTTCCCATGCCCCGTTTTGGCTGGTGGGGTGCTGCAGGCCGTCCAGGCTGAAAATGGCATGGTGGGAGGCTTGCACAGCCCTTCCATGCCCCGTTTTGGCTGACAAGAGTGCTACAAGAGGCCGTCCAGGCCACATGCGGGCCTTCCGCATCCCATTTTGGCTGCCAGAGGCACCGCAAGCTAGTACTTTGGTATTTCCAGGCCACCCCTGTGGCCCAGATTTAAGCACCCCATGGGTTGTATCTGGCCCACGGGCCTTGATTTTCACACCCTGATCTACCACAATCTAAAAGTGAAAAATACTGTGGGATCTTCCAGCTTTCCTTCTGACCTGCCTTGTCAAATAAAGATGAGTCAAGGCATTTCTGTCAAAGCACACTTTGATGGGCAATTCACCTATTCAGAAGGCAAGCACATTTGTAGATGGGTTGTAAAAGCATTATTGTACGTTCAATTTTTGGTGATTTTTTTTTTTTTACAAATACCTCTGTACATTGTTCCATTTTGGATGCTTCTGGAATTTAATGTTGTTGTTTTCCTGTTTTTAAATTGTTGTAATGATGTCTCTTGAAAATTACCTTCTGGATTTCCTCCGAGCTAAGAGATGATTCAGAGATAATTCTGTAAATGATCATTTTTATATCAACACCAATTTAAAAAAGGCTTGTAGCTGTATAAGTATGTTTTAACCAGCAGAGGGAGATAGATGATTATTTTATAAATCTGTTTTAAAGAATCCTAACAAACTGTAGAGTTATGGCTACTGATAATGGAGTATTCTCCTTTAAATTGCTGAAGACGCTATAAAAAGGTTTATTATGTTGCTTTTTAAATGTGACCATTTTATTGATTGGTTAAAATATTTGAAATTCATATATTGCCTTCTTTCCTGAAAAAGGAAAATAATATATTAGAAAGTTTTATATATACATTTAAACCAGTCTTCAAAAGATAAATCACTTTACTTGTATATACCGTATATACTCGAGTATAAGCCGAGTTTTTCAGCACGTTTTTTGTGCTGAAAAACGTCCCCTCGGCTTATACTCGGGTCTATACGGCTTATACTCGAGTTTTTTTTTTTTTTTAAGCCCCTCGGCTTATACTCGAGTATATACGGCTTATACTCGAGTTTTTTTTCTTTTTTTCACATTTTTCCGGACGGCTGGAAGCCCTGCCGGTGCAGTGAGAGGCGGGCGGGGAGCCGCCAGCCTTCTCAGCTGAGGAGGAGGTTTCCCCAACCGGTAGGTGCCTCATTTCCCACCCTCGGCTTATACTCGAGTCCCCAGTTTACCCCAGTTTTTGGGGTAAAATTGGGGACCTCGGCTTATACTCGGATCGGCTTATATTCGAGTATATACGGTACTTTTAAACTGTCTTTAATTAATTTAATACAGTTTTACCAAAATTTAAATGTACATTAAATTACATCAAATTAATTTTGTCCTGATCCTTTGCACTACTTTTATTCCTAGGCTAAAAGAGCAGTTCAGCAATTTTATACATAGACTCAGTTGATGTCTATTTTGACTGTTGCTAAATTGGATTTTCATTACAGAGGGTAGTACGTAGAGTTCTGTGAGCAGAATGCATCTTGTTAAAAACTTAGTTATATCCCGCCAGACGCAATCTTCCCTTTGTTTGTTTTCTCTAGCCCACAGTATGAAGATCCTTCATTTCATTTTGATGGCAGTGGATATTCAGTGGTGGAGAAAGCACTTCGCTCCACTGTGACCCAGATAATTGTATTTTTTAACACTTTTTCAACTAACGGACTCTTAGTATACTTGACTTCCAATGGCACAGTAAGATCATCCCAATTTATCAAAAAAGATATAATAAGTTCCATAATCTTTTATGGTATTTATGGTATTTTTTGATAAGCAACTAAATAAAAATGAATAAATTCATCCCTATGCCTAACAATCAGCTATTTATTTATTTATTAGATTTTTATCTTGCCTTTATTACTTTATAAGTCATCTGAGGCAATGAACATACTCCTTCCTCCTCCTCTTTATTTTCCCTACAACAATAACCCTGTGAGGTGGGTGGGTCTAAGAGAGAGCAATTGGCCCAAAGTTACCCAGCTAACTTTCATGCCTAATGCCTTATAAGAATGACATATCTGTGCAGTGTATTACATGCATAGCATTCTCATAAAAATGAATAGGATTTGATTGTACAGTAATTTGGATGTTGCTATAGTGAAGACTCAAGAATAAATTACATAAATTGCATTGTATGATAGATTAGCTAAACCATTGTTGAATCTGTCATGATTTAGAGAGTTAGTAACTTTCACTAAATCTCAGCTCCTCATTTTCAGAATAGAATTAATAACACAGAATTTGCATCAAGATAATGTATGTGACACATTCTGATTTTCAAATGAAATACATTTGATTTCATATAATACAACAGTTGTATTATTATATTAATAATATAATATATATTAATAATATAATAATACAACTGTTAGACATTTCCAAGGTTATTTTACTTGTTGTATAGTTGAATAGTTTCAGCATTGAGTGTGGTGCATTTCCCTAACTTTTTTTTTTTTCTGCAGAAGGATTTTTTGTCTCTGGAGCTTGTCGATGGCAGAATTAAAGTAACCGTTGATCTTGGTTCAGGTCCCCTTACACTTAAAACAGAGAACCGCTACAATAATGGAACATGGTATAAACTTTCATTCAGCCGAAACAAAAAGGAAGGTAAAATATGTTAGCTCAATCCAGATGTAGTTGAGTGTGTTTGTCCTTGACATTGATTTTAATTATAAAATTTAAACCATAGGGCTATCCAAATTAGACACAATCCCTTTATTACTTTGATTGAAGAATCAAAATTTTCTTCAGTTTTCCAGTTCAGTTTTCACTGAAATGGAAGAATTAGAAGTGGCATGTTCTACCTTAACAAGCACATAGTAGGACTGACCTGCTTTATCTAATTTTTCATTTCAAAACTATGGTTTCTGCACATACAGGAAAAATTTGAAAATTAAAACGAATAGGGTTTTTTTGTTGCTTTTTGGTAGAAGTTTGATTTGAATGGTTTATTCAAATACTATAATATCAGTATCTGATAGTTTACAAGACTGATACTCACTAAAAAAAAATCAACTGAAAATTCATAGAAAGGTGAATTAGAATGATGCTCTTTAATGATTCTGTATGAGCCTCTAGTATTTGGAAATTATCTTAATTAGATAATTTATATTTATCAGCATCTTTATATCAGTTTAACAATGAATGAGATGAGACTGAAAAAAGGAAGGCCTTTATAAAGCAAAATTATTCCATTCTCAAGAGTTGGCTGGTTATCTTGACGCCAAAAAAAAAAAAAAGATTGAAGTTGTCACTTTTCTAACAATTACCTGATAAAACTGGGTAGACCCTAGGTGGATATTAAATAATGTGGCATTATTGTAGCCGAAAACTATTTCCCCTAAAATAAATCTTGTTTGTACATATTTATAATACTTTCAGTTGGTGAATACTGAAGGTTAGACTGTTTTCTTGCTATTCTGTTTAAATTGAAATTATGTGTTGAAAATCCAGTGTCTGAAATAACATGTATATTATATGCTTCATATTTCTACTATATGAGAGTGGGGTTTAAATGATTTTAATCACTAACAAAACAATGTTACATTTTCTGCAATGTTTGTTTAAATAGAAATTCATGAATTACCTTACATATTTTTTTTTTATCTTTCAGGGATTTTGGCAGTCATGGATGCGTACAGCCTCAATTCTAAAGAAATCAAGCATGGAGAATCCCCTGGTGTAGCCTCTGACCTGAATCGTTCTGATAAAGACCCAATTTACATTGGAGGGTTACCAAGATCAAGGACAGTAAGGTACAATTAAGCATGTTCAAGGGAAATTCTTTAGAGTAGGTTGCACAAAATGTTCTCAACCACTCTATGCATGGAAAAGCTAACTTCTCGAACCCAAAGGTGCTTTTTCAAGAGGCAACTGGACTTTCTGAAGAGCTGAAGAACCTTGAATGAGAAGTGAAATGTCAAAGTCCAGTTGCCTCTTGAAAAAGAACCTTTGGGACAGCTATGACCTGGATAACTGAGAATCGCCATAAATATCTAACTTCTCGAAAGCAATGGAAGGACCAATTTCCACTGTTTGATACATAGGTGGACAGTGTACAGGAAAAATCCGAGATAACGGATAGAGAAGCTTTTGCCTTGAGTCCAAGGAGAGCCTATCCAACCAGTCCTCCCTACTCCCTGCCAAACTTCTTTCTACTTTTCTCTTCTGTATATGAAACCAACTGAATCTCTGGCAGCACTAAATAGAGGTAGGGAAAGGAAGTATCTGAGAAAACTGATAGGCCATGCTGAATAGACCAAAGTATGCTAGTCTTGCAATATTCGTTCCCAAAATTCCGCTACATTATCATTTAACTTAAATCTGGAATTTTGAGCCAATCCACAACTGTTAGGCATAATTCCAAAATATATATTTTAGGTACATGTTTTCAGTGTACTCCTATTGAAATTGCATATGTCCCTAAATATAGTGGATGTAGCTCTGATAAAACTGGTTACTCTCCATTTCAGTATATAAAGCCCATTACATTGCTCAGGCCCAAATTATGTGTATGACTGTCTTTTTTCATACAGTCAATCTTAGATTCTTGAATTTTTAATAAGGCACTTCTTACCTACCATAAATATGCTTAACGTAAACCATTATATATGGTTTTTCATCACAGTGATCTATAGAACAATTTTCTTTTGGAGTCATGGTGGGTACCTTCTTTCAGATTTTCTTGGAAATACGTACTTTCAAACACAGATTTTAAGTGAAGTTTCTGAACAAAGAATATCCACCATAATGTGAAAGTTTTTAAAAAACTTGCTTACAACTCTCCACTTTCATGTTTAATATGGAGCATACACTCACTCTTTTTGTTTTGATCAGAGATTTCTTAAGACTTGAGGAAAAAGAATGCATGGAGGGGAAATGAGATATCCATGCCATCTGATAGCTTTTGTTTCTGTCTCTTTGTATTAGATTGGAACAAGTCTATAACAACAGTAATTGCCTGAGCACCTGCCACCCTGATTACATAGATCGAAGTTCCTCATTGGTTGAGATACTAACTTTATTCAGCCACTCTTACTTCAGACCTTCCCTATAAACATGAGAAAATTGGATGGGGAGGAGGAGGGGAAGGTCCATACATTGTGGTTCATTTGCTTTCCTTCCCTGATACCTAAAGAGACTTCTCTTAGATTCCAACAACAACAAAAAGTACAAACACCTAATGACAGTTTTAGTCATCAGTCTTAAAAATTTATTATAAGAATTTAGAACACAAGGGTTGCCGACATCAAATGAAAAGAAAAGCTGCCTATTGTGCTTTGCGTTTTTTTGAATTATTTTTATATTTTGTAATTGTAATTGTAATCTGGGTATTGTTGGAAAAGTGTTGATTTGTCAGAAGTTAATTACGCAGTGACTCCATTCTGACTTATGAAGAATTCAGTATTTTGTTCGATTTTAACAGCTCTGTATTTTCCTTTATTAGGAAAGGGGTTCAGAGCAGAACCTTCGTGGGATGCATGAAGAACCTAGAAATATCCCGATCTACTTTTGACTTGCTTAAAAATTCATACGGTGTGAGAAAAGGCTGCATCCTAGAGGTAAGACATACTAAACATACCAGCAGTTCGGTTCACTAGATTTAAGCTGTTTACTACTGAGAAATGAATTGATAATAAATGATGACTTTAAAACACTCATGTTGAGTGTTAAATAATCAAAAGCTGTGTTTTTATTTTTTTGATTTAGAGTGATGTATTAACTGATTGTTCCTTTCCTTTTGCAATCTAGCCTATACGGAGTGCTAATATCTTACATAATGGTTACATTGAGTTGCCACCCAAACCCCTTTTGGTGAAATCTGAACTTATGGCTACTTTTGCTACAAAGAACTCCAGTGGAATCATTCTTGTGGGGCTTAGCAAAGGTGAAGCAAAACGAAGACGCAGGCAAGTCCATCTTGTGAGTACCCAGTCACCTTTAATTTTATGCTTTTAGTTATTTCTGGAATGGATCTTGACTAATCTCTGAAAGCGAAGCAGGGTGTGATTGAGGTAATACTTGGGCTGGAGACCACCAAAAATGCCAGGGCTGCTGTCTAGATTGGGAAAAAAATCACAGACCATCCGAGAAGAAGGCAGTGGCAAGCCAGTTCTGCATTATTGCCAAGAAATTACAAGGCTGTGAAGTCACTGGACCTTGAGTTCAATTCAGAAGAGATACAGATGTTTATCATCAGCTGTTAGATTAAAGGTTAAGGTGGCATAATAGAAATAAAGATGCTCACATACATGATTATTTATGTTTGAATTCTGCAAATAAAATTGGGTTGGTCAGCACAATAAACATGTAAAGTTTGAAAACATTTTGAGACAATGAAGAGAACTTTCCCTTTTATGTTAAAAATGGATTGAGTAGAAGAGTGCATATCACTATGGCAAGCAGATAGTCCTTGCCCTACAGCCATTTGTTCAGTGACCTTTTGAAGTTAGAACGGTCTCTACTAACTGGTTGCAGCACCCTGCAATCATGTGTAAGCCATTTGCAACCTTCCCTGCCAACTTCTAGAAAGTCCAATTGGGAAGCTAGCAGGGAAGGTCACAAATTGCTGGTGTAAGTCTCTTGCACCTATGCTTCCTCCATGAGTCCCTCTGTGTTATATTGCGTCACTCACTTGTGCATCCCTGCACAACTTTCTCATTTCCCACCATATCTTTGTACACTCTCCTTGTGCTGCTTGCATATCTTCCCTGACCTTTTACACCCCCTCTGACCTATACCCGAGTGGCTCTGGGTTTGGGGTTCATTGGCTTAGGGAGAATTACTTCCCATCTTGACTATCACAATGTGCTCTACATGGGGCTTCCCTTGAAGGACATCCAGAAGCTTCAGTTGGAGCAAAATGCAGCAGCCAGCATGGTTTTGTGCAGACCTCATTGTGCACATGTATCACCTCTCCTGTGGGAGCTGCATTGGCTGCTGATTTGCTTCCTGGTGCAATTATAGATGCTGTTGTCACCTTTAAAGCCCTTCCTGGCTTGGGACTAGGTTATCTGATGGACCATCTCTTGCCGGTCATATCTACCCAACCCATCAGTGTGGGGAGGCAGGGAATGTTGCGGCTCCGATTCCCTAGGGAGATACACCTGTGGGACCCAGAAGAAGCGCCTTTTCCATGGTGGCCCCTCTCTCTGAAACATCATCTCCCCAGAAATTAGAATGGTCCCCACTCCAGCACTCTTCCAGAAGGCACTGAATACCTGGTTCTGCCAGCGGGCCTGGGGAAGCCAGAGCAGGATGGAGCACATTAAATGACTCATGGGAGGTGCTGTTGCTGGGGCAGGGGGTGGGGGTGATTTTATTATATTAATTTATTATATGACATCTTTTATTAATTTTATTGTTTTTGTATGAGGTTTTATATTCTGTAAGTCGCCATGTATGAATAAGTGGCAATATAAATTCCCTAATAAAATAAAATCCTCCCCGACCTACAACCTTGTATAACCTCCCTGATCCTTGCCACATTTTCCTGACCCTTGTTGCATTCTGTCTTCTACTTTGTTGTGGGAACTGGCAGGAAGTTTCTTTGCCAAATGACAATGGGATTTGGATAACAATGGCAACTTGGAAATACAAGGATTGCAGTTACTAAGCAATTTATCACCATATCGCTTAGCAAATTCTAGTTCAAATGTCTGTTATAAGTTGAGGCCTACCTGTACAATTTTGTGTCAAACCCATTCTCCAAAAAATAAAATAAAATAAAATAAAATTCCAAGGCAGACAGAGGAAGAAAGAGAGATGTCCTTCCCCTCTCCCCACTTTCCACATTTTAACATGCCTAGCAATAACAGAACTTGGTTTGTTTGTTTTTCCTATTCCTTGTAGCCCTTTTTCTCCATCATGCTAGTGAATGGTCACTTGGCTGTGCAGGTCCTTGCTGGCGACCGAGCAAGTGCAAAAAGGGTCCTGGTCAAGTCTACTAATGGAACTTACAATGATGGGAAAGAACATTCTGTTATCCTCACTAGGAATAAGAGGTACAAGCTGAAGTATTAATTTATTACCACTTATGCTATCTACTATGTTGTCTAAGGAACTAATATTATTTCAGAAAAATAATCACAATTACATTTTCCTGTTGTTCAGGGTAGTTCAGTTTCCTGTGTTAATTATATTTTGTGTCCAGCTACTGATTAAAATGTGTGTGATTATTCCCTTTATAATTTGTAGATGCTTTGACTTCCAAAGGGAATGTTACCAAATATTTGTAGAACATAGAAATACATAATTAACTTTAAGATGTCTACACTAAGAAGCCTTCGGGTCTTATGTATCTAAAAAAAAGCCTACAAGAGAAATTAATTAGAAAGTCATTAGAAAGTCTGATTTCTCACAGTAGCAAGTCTCCAACACATGTCAGAGAACCAAATTTATGCTCTAGTTATTCAGGGTAGATTGTCAAATTTACTTGATTTCTCTTCCTTAAAATCATTCTCTTGAAAAAATTGTTTCTGACTTTTATTTCTCTCTGTTTTCTCCCTGCTTCTTTTGCTGCCCAGAATAATAAGTGTACAAGTGGATGAAAGTAAACCTGAAGAAATTAGACTCGGACTCATGGCAGAAAGCAGACCAATTAATATATCAAAGCTCTTCATTGGTGGAATTTCTGATGGAGAAAGCATTTCAGGATTAATGATGATGGATTCTTTCTATGGCTGTATAGCGAATGTGATATTTAACACAGAGTAAGTTAAAATTAGTTTCCATGCATGGGAAATTTTTTATTTAACCTTATACTGTAGTAAAAATGTCTATGGAGATTCTCAGTCATCCTGTTGTCCCAAAGATGCTTTTTCCAAAAGGCAATGGAATTTTCTTGGGTTTTTTCTATGAGAATTCTTCGCTTCTCATCCAAGAAGCTTCTTTAGTTCTAAAGAATATATATATTTATATAAGTTATTTAATTAACTAATGGACAAAAAGTTACATTATTTTTTTAAAATAACCTTTACTTTGGTTTTACTATACTATCTCCAGAAGGATTCCTTTATTGGAGGGTATCATTTACTGTTTTTACCATGATATGATAGTTCTGCATTTTTTTAATCAATATTTTCTCTGCCAAATGTCAGAGAAGCTTAAACTAAAACCACTTAACAGGCATGAAAGAATCCAGAAACTCTGATGCAGTGTTTTATGTAGAAAAGCCAAGAACCCATTATTAAAATATTCCAAATATTGCTGAGTATCAAGTGCCAGTCTTTTTATAGTGAAACAATGTTTGAATTCTTGTTTCACTTTTTCCTGTCTAAAATGCAATTGGCTGGCTGGTCCCTTCTTTTAGGCAGAAGGTCTGATTTCCATGTCTTTTGCTTTATCAATGGACAGATTTGGTTTTAAATTGTTCTCCTTTGTCCATATATAGAACTTATATTCACACCAAATATATCTGATTGTATTAGTTGTTCAGTGGGATAGGATATGTTAGGCTTAGCTGAATAATTTTTGGTCGACAGACATTGAGACTATTCTGTAACTTGACTGCAATAGAAGATGTCACTTATATGAAACATGATAGCAAGTAAGATCTATAGATATATAACATGGAAATCATGGAATTGTGACCAGCCAGTTGGATTAGAGTAAACATAATAATCTTTAGAATTTCACGTCAAAGATATGTGAGAAAGATAGTTGGCACTTGATAAATATTTTTGTGTTCTTAGTTTTCAGCTTATGCCTGAAAAATAATTCATGTTTCTTGCAATTTGTTTCTTCTTTCCTTCCGTTCTTTTAAAAAAAAATACAGATTTCTGGATTTCACCACTGCAGTAAGGTATGAAGGTGTTGATATGGACAGCTGCTTTCTTTCAGAGAAATCTAAGCCTGCTATTCAACCAGTAGACTTTGAAATCCGATCTGAAACGCAGATGCTGCCAAGTTCTCTAAAGTCTATTTCACAGACTAAGGAAGTACGTTATGATGGTTATATCTGTGCTTATGATCATAATTAAGCAAAATTAAGCTGGGAAGGATTTTTTTTCCTGTTTTCCAATTTCAATTTCATAATTCACCTCTTTGCCATAGGTAAATCATAAAGCCACCACTTTGTTATGGGTTCTTTTAATTATGTCCCAATTTGGTGGGTTCAAGACACAAAAGAGTTAACAACAACACAAGTATCTAGACAACACACACAAGCACACATAGTACTCACAAACTATTACTCACTAGTCTCCATACTCATTCTTCTCCACTATTGCTCATGCTCCGTGTGAGTAGTGCTAGAGGGAAAAATAGTTTTCTCTCTGCTTTCTGCTACTTTAGGTTACTTTACTTCATTACAAACAACACACATATCTCACCCCCCCCCAATGTTTCACAATAAACCTTTTATACTGCTACTGGTGTGAGAGAGCTTAAAGAGAAGGAAAGAAAACAGTACAGGTGCTGGCAATTTTCTGGGCAGCCTGCTCTCTCACAGGGCAATTTATTAAATACATGGGAAAGTAATCCTATTAACCATATTTAATTAACTCATTTACTTTTCATTAAATATACACATAAATAAAATCAATTTTATTTTATTTTTTATTTGGTTTTTAGTCATAACTGATTTCTGGATATTAGTGTGTGTTTTTGCAACTGAATCAATAAGTGTCATTTTATATAAATTTAGATATGTATAATTTCAATTATGTGTCATTGTAATCATAGATGTAAAAATGATGGAAGCTGTACTCAGTTCTGCTGCAGATTGTCTTGAATGTAGGTCTAGTTTTACTTTCAAAAATGAGGATATTTCACAAATTCAGTTCTTTTGATCATCAAAATGAGGAAGTACCACAGTGCTGCTCTCTAACCTAGTATCTTACAAAAACATTGGAGCATGATTTCCTGATTTCCAATTAGCATGGCTTATTACTGGAATTGAAGGAAGCAAGAGAACTATTTTGGTGTAGTGGTTAAGACACCAGGCTATATACCAGGAGACTATATGTTCTAGTTGTGCTTTAGGTATGAAAGCTGACTGGCTGACTTAGGGTCTGTCCTTTTATCTGTCTGTGAGTTCAACCCATCTCACAGGAAAAACATGAAAATACCCCCTTTTCTTTAAAAAAAATTAAAGCTACCACAGTTTCCTGAGCAGATAAAAATCAGGCTTGTGTTTTCTTGGATTCTGATAATTTGAACATGAAAATTGTATATAGTTTGGGGTGTCATCAATATTTAATAAAACAAGACAATGAGTATTGGATGGAGAATTAGTTCATTTACCTCAGTTATTCTGTTTACAGAAACAGTGTGCAGAAAGCGGAGAGGTGAAGTACATTTCCAATGCCCATCAGTTTGGCGTTACCAGAAACAGTCATTTAATGCTACTTTTCAATCAGTCTACAGTAAGAAAAAAGTAGGTATATCTTAAATTATTGTACAGAATTGCTACATGTGAGATAGAATATTATTCCAATGTGCAGCTAGAAAACATGAAGTTAAGGGATAACAATTTAGAGCAGGGGTCTCCAACCGTGGCAACTTTAAGACTTGTGGATTTCAACTTCCAGAGTTGAAGTCCACAAGTCTTAAAGTTGCCACGGTTGGAGACCCCTGATTTAGAGAATATGTGGCACTATTAAATTCCATTCGTTCCTGTATAGTTATCTATAGCCACATAACAAATACCTATTTTTCATTAATTTTTTAAAATGCTTTTCCTGCTTCTACATCCATATACAGTAGTAGGATAGTTTTCTGAATATTAAAGATAGGGGGTTGTGCAGACCCTGAAAATAACGGAGATTGTTCCTTGTCAGTCATATGTAGAGTAGATGCTATATAAACTAGATAAAACTAGCATTAAACACTTCATTTAAAAACAGCCAAAACAGTTCACTTATCTTTCTCATAGCTTTTTTTAAGAAGTTATTTCCCATTACAATAGACAAAATTTTAAATGCAGATTGAAATATTGTGCCGTTTACTATAACTCCTTTTCCTTAGTTTCTGTCTATTCTATTTTCTTTCCAATGGATTTCTTCATGGATAATAGCTTCCTAGATTTTCTGTATTATTCTACAATAATTATTCACCTACTATACTATCCTGCAACACTCAGAAAATGAAAGTATGTTTCATTTATGACTATTCCAGTTAATGTTAAGGGAATTTCCATTAGAGTGAACTAGAAACCAGTGGAGAATTGCCAGTATTTTCTGCGATGCCACTCCAGGAGATCTGCTAAGCTTCCAGAATAGTATGGATGATATTATTTAGAGTCGGAGGAAGAAGGATCACAGAATATTTGAACCAAAGATCCTTGCAGGATCTATTTCATTAAGATAGTGAAAGTGGTCTTGAATCATTATTCCATAAACTCTGCCCTTTTCATATTTGCTTGTAGTGTAATAAGCCACACAATAAAGTGACAGGCAACAACACATCACAGCTTTCATCAGTTGGTTTATCTTGCTTCCTTGTGAATATCTCTCTCTGAACATAGCAATAGCAGTAGCACTTAGATTTATGTAGCACTTCATAGTGCTTTCCATCCCTCTCTAAGCGTTTTACGGAGTCAGCATATTGTTCCCAACAATTTGAGACCTCATTTTACCGACCTCGGAAGGAATGATGGAAGGCTGAGTCAACCTTGAGCTGGTGAAGATCGAACTGCTGGCAGTGAGATGAATTAGCCTGCAGTACTGCATTCTAACCACTGCACCACCACGGTTCCTCAACATGCTTGAATGACAACAACAATTTATTAATCTTGCATGCCACCTGACTCTCAACAACTCTGGGTAGCTTACAACAATTCAGCCTAGAATATTTATTGAACTTAACATTATTTTCTGTCTTTAAAAGAAAGCTGAACCCTTTCTTTTGTCAGTTAGAGGGTTTTTACTGGATCTACCATGCCAACTGCCATCAGGCTGGGATTTCCACTTTTATTTTTGCCTGTGTAGGCCCTTAGAAGCCTCTGGCATACAAAAAATCAGTCATTGGAAGGCAGAGCCCTGCTTTCCTTCAGTTGTCTCTCCATAATATCAAACTAGAAGACAATATTTTCAATGGTCTTCACAGGATGCATTGAAATGTCCAAACTTTTATCAGTTCCATATCTTATTTTGTAGGTTTTCTGTCCAATTAAGAGTCAGGACCCTTGCTTCTAGTGGTCTAATATACTACACAACTCATCAGAAGCAAGTTGATTATGCAGCCCTTCAACTACGAGAAGGAAAGCTTCGTTTTTCATTTGATCTTGGAAAAGGACAATCAATAGTTTATCATGGAGCAATGATCAGTGATGGAAAATGGCATACGGTACATTTCTTAAATTCTTATATTCAACTGCCCAGATACATAAATGTTTTGGTACATTTAACGCCTAAAGAGGAAAATTTGTATTAGGTACACAATAGTTTTTGCATTTGACATATTTGGTTGATGTATTTATAACCCTAAACAATTGTGAAACAATAATAAAAATTTCTGTTGGTCGAAGATAAATACATGGAATACTATTCTTACTTGCATGTTTCTTAACTATGAATAACTGCTCACAAATAATGTATCTTACCTTACAGGTGCAAACAGATTATGCTAAGAGGAAAGGTGTAATCATAGTTGATGGGCAGGCAACTGATGCTGTCAATGTTTCAGGTGACGGAAACACCTTGGATGTGGATGGGAAATTGTACTTGGGGGGTCTACCCTTAGGTTACCTCACAAAGAACGTTAGAAATGTAAGGACTTTACTTTCTTATTGATCCTTTGTGTGCCAGGTATGCAAACATATCATACTATATTCTATATCAATGTTCTGATCCGAGGAAGTGCTGTGACTCCATCAGGATGTGAAGTTTTTGTAGGGTGCTGTGTTTTGTATATAGAAGAGCTCACATCAGCTCTTGTGAAGATAATTTTGCATCTCCTCTGGTGGGCAACTGGTTATTTCCATTGATAGGACTTGTGCCATATTTAGGCTCTTTTTCTTTCCCTCCTTAAAATTGTCATGCTCAATCCAAGGGATTTCCCTATATACTCCCTTTTGCAAACACAGGAAGGCACTGGAGAGAAGGGGCAGAAGATTGCTAGCCTCCCGATTCTTTTCCCTCTGCCATTAGCCAAGTTGGGAGGATAGGAGTGAGTTCTGAACTATTCAGAGGAGTCTCAATAGCTAGAATTGAGGGCAATTGTGCCAGTTAAAAATCAATTGGAAGAGTTGTGAAATGTAAATAGTGGCTGCTATTAGTTGTGTGGAAGTTTCATAGGAAGGATAGGAATTTTTGTTTACCATGAGCTGTCAAGTGATAACATAGAGTGATTTAAGAAATGAATTTCCTCTGTAATATATTTGATGTCAGGCCTGGAAACCATACTAGACTTTAGGTTTCCAGACACTGCCACATTTTTCCCCCTGAGGGGAAGAAGGGGGGCTGAGGGGTATGGTAACATTCTTCAGGCGGTCAAGGTCGGATGGTGTTCACATCTGCAGGAAGAGTGGCGAGAAGATATTCGAATGAACTGGGAGAACGTGGGACCATGTGACCATCAAAGGGGTCAGGGGGGTGGGGGTATATTTGAATTGACTGAGGGTAATGCTGATAATAGGTTCATTTTCTTACATGCTATTTTGGTATTTTATACTTGCTTATCCACATTTGATCTGAAATGTTCAGTTCCTCTGTTTGCATTTTACTTCAAATTACAAGACTAGGTTTTTTTTACTAAATTTGTTAAAAGATATAAGACATGTCTGTATTTGAAACAGCATGTTCAACTCCTCCAGTAACCATAATAAGCAGGCTCATGGTCATAGCCATAACAATAGCAGTATTAAATTGCACTCTACGGAAAGAAACTATTTTAAGCTGGAAAACAGATGGATTTCCCAACATTTTTTCAAAATAAAACAACTCTTGTAAGTCAGATTTTGATCTCCACAGCGGTAGTGGAAAAGAGCAGAATTAACCTTTTGCTGCTGTGCTGTTTTTCTGTCCTAAATCCTCTCCTTCTTCCAAGTAGATATTCAGATTTACGACAGAAAAAAGCATTTTTGTTTGGACTACATCTGTTTTCCCCACAATGAGTTCCAGATAGATGACAGCAAGAATCAGACTGACAGAGCAAGGTCAGGTGGAAGGCATAGAAAAATGGCTGGGTGGATGACCCCTAATCATAGATTTTCTGTATCCTATCTTATTTCCATCATAAAATGCAAAAATGTACCTGCTGTATTTGTTATAGTTCAGCTCTCTTAACCCGGCCCCAAATCTAAGATTTCCCATTCTGTTCCTTGTTTTTTTTTTAAAATATTCCTGTGAAGTTATTTTTAATCGATAGCAGTATAAGATAAAGGTCCCCTTAAGCCAGCACTGTCCGAAGACGTCTCTGTGGTCATGTAGGCCAGCATGACTAAACACCAAAGGCGCATGGAATGCTGTTACCTTCCCACGTATTTTTCTACGTGCATTTTTTATATGCTTCCAAACAGCTAGGTTAGCAGAAGCTGGGACAAGCTCACCCCATTACATGGCACTAGGGATTTGAACTGCTGAACTGCCGACCTTTCGATTGACAAGCTCAGCGTCTTAGCCACTGAGCCACCGCATCCCTAAAGCAGCATAAAGATAAGCAAAAAAGAATATAAGGAAATATCCAGTCTGCCCTGGACCTTTGTATAAGGGATAGATTTTAATCCTTTGATCCCTACCTCAGGGGTCCCGTCTCTGGGCTGTGGCCCATGGCCTATTCAGAATTGGGCCACATGAGTGGCTGGCAGAAGTGCGTGCACAGATGCAGCTCAGCTTGCGCAAGCAGTGGGTCGGCAGGCAATCGCACAATTTGAGCTGCATGCACATGCGCTGGCTTGCCGCTTGCACAGCCCAGTTTCCCTCTCTTCCCCTCTCCCCAGCTGGGCCACAAAGCTGCAATGGGACCTATGTGAAAACAAAAAGCTATATAAAATGATCCGTAAATTTACCACAAAGTTTGAGTGACTTCCTCTAATAGATATCTGAATCTCTCAATGATTACTAATTATAAAGTAGCAAGGCTCTGAATGATATATCTTTGTGGGTAATAACAGATGTCTGCATTATACAGATTTTCTATAGCAATGGTTCTTAATTTTGGAAACTTTAAGACAAGTATGCTGGCTGGGGAATTCTAGGAGTTGAAGTATACAAGCCTTGAGGTTGCTAAGATTCAGAAACACTGTTCTACAGGAGTAACTACATTAACAATTGTCTTTGCAGATTACTCACAGCATTCCTGCATGCATTAGTGAAGTAACTATTAATAGCAAGCAATTAGATAGTCCGGTCTCAATTTTTGCTGTGAATAAATGCTATGATGAAATCCAGAAAGGAACTTACTTTGATGGAAGTGGTTTTGCTGCTATTGGTAAGTAAAGTATTATTTTATCCCCCCCCCCCAAATATGTGTAAAATGAAATATAGAAAATATCCAATAACATTAAATGTTTTCCTCTTGCTCTTTTATTTCCAATACTGAGTTATTGTAGCTGCTGATAGTGGGTAAGAATCCTATAATAATTTCCCTTACTCAGAAATAGAACTGCTTCATTGAAGAACAAGGAAATCTCTGTATTGCAGACACCTTCTGTTTCCAATAAAGCCAACCCATTTGTCTAGTTCAAGGAGAGACTTAAAGTGAGCATACATTCCCACCTAGATAGCTGTGTTTTTACAGTAACTTTCATGTATAAGAGATAAGTAGGAAATTATTTAAAATGGAGGCCTATCACTTTCTGTAAACTGCTAACTGAAGTGTCATTTAGAAAGAGCTTTAGTTTTGAAATTGATGGCTATGGCTAATGTAATTTTTTGCAGATGGTTCAAGAAGCTCTTATTTTTAGTGGTTTTGCTAATTTTATTTTTCATTATATTTATCCCTTATGTCTTTATTGTTGTTTTGGTCAAATGGTCATTTGATTGGTCTGTTGATTTGGTCAGGATCCTTTCCCAGCAGAACTATTTGTGCAGGAAAAGGCAAGCATTGTCTTTGGAGCACAAACCAAGATTAGATTTATGGTTTCCATGCAACATATGGACACCATGCAATATGGACGTCTTTAATTAATATGGATTGGACCTGCAATATAATATATTATTTTATTCTAAACCTTTTCTCAAAATTCTTTGGATCTACTAATAATGTCAGTTATAGACAACAATTCTCTAACTTCATAAATTTCATTCTCTCTTTTGTAGTTAAGGAAGGCTATAAAGTCAGATCTGAAGTTAACATTACATTTGAATTCCGTACGAATGTTGTGAATGGAGTTCTTCTTGGAATCAGTAGTGCTAAAATAGATGCCATTGGGCTGGAGATTGTAAATGGAAAGGTAGGTTCTGAAATGGATATACTGCAATATATTTATCCTAATAAATCTTAAGTGGTACCTAAACTGATGGATCTGAATATATATAAGAAAAGCACATGCAAAGCTGTGGTAATTATTAATATAGGATAGTGATTCTGGAATTAATGTTTTCATGATCTCTGTGAAATGTATCTGGTTATCCTACAGCAACAGAATTTTGTATTCTGAAAACTAGCTTTACATTATTAAGACAATTACAATTTGCTATTTATAGATATTATACATAGGAAAGCAGAAATGTTATACTAGAAGAAACAGTTCAATTGGTGATGTGAGAGAGCTCTGAAATAAAATTATAAAATAGATGAAATGTTAAAAAAACCAATTTAAAGACAAATGTCTATGATTTTACAAATATATTTATTATTTTGGCTTGAGTGAAAAGTTCAGTGGTTAAAAGAAAAGAAATACAAGGGGACGGGACCAAAATGCTCTGAAACCAACATTAAGAATAGTTGTTTGAAAAAGACTTTGATTTTATTTTTGCATGTACGATACTCCAAAAATAATCCTGCCTACATACATCAAGATATCACTGTTCCCTATAATATCAAAGGGAGCCTCCACATTTCCCTCTTTTCAGAATCCCTTTATTATGAAAGTTGGTCCAAACTATAATTGGTGGACAGCAGAATCTAACATTAAAGTTTTCAGGGAAGATACATAGTCAGTATATGTCTCTTAAACCTTGTCTGTACTTTACCATTGTACTTAGAAATGTACCTATCATAAGTTATCAAGGAAGAGGTGGTGGAGGAGAAATGACTGTAATGTAAACCAAATCTTTCAAAATTGAAATAGAAATAAGTACATTGAATTAGTTGTTTCTTGGCAAAATGCAAAGCTCAGAAAGTTATATTAAATGAACATTGATTTAATAATTACCCACTCTCACAGCAGTTCTGAAAATGTATTGGATTAAAAGAACCACATTCTATGCTTACGCCATTTGGCTGTTCAATTGTGATTTATTTTGTTTTTGTAGATTTTATTCAATGTCAATAATGGAGCTGGCAGAATAACAGCTTCCTATGAACCAAAAGGAATGTCTAATCTGTGTGATGGACAGTGGCATAAAGTGGAGGCTAAGAAAAACAAGCATCATATTGCTCTAACAGTCGATGGAAATGTGGTTCAGACTGATAATCCACATGTTCATTCAACCTCTGCAGATACAAATAACCCAATTTATGTTGGAGGGTATCCTGGTATGTAATTCACATTCAAATCAAAGCAGAAAATAATCTTGATTTAATCTTGACTTGTTGTATATTTTTCCAAGTAACTAATGTAAAAATAATAAGCCACATAAAATTAATTCTCTGAAACATGAAGACTATTAAAACACCAGTGTCCATTTACCTAAGTGTTCTGGTTGCGGTTTTGTCCCTTTTCTTATAGCTTTATACCTCAGTCTCCCAGAGAATCTGTCAGAACACAATCCTGGGTTCAGACATCCATCTAGCCCTTAAGAACTATTTATTCATTGATTTAATAATAATAATATAATTGCTGTTACGGTTACAGACCAAAATTTTCATTCATTCATTTTATGATCAACAGGGTTCCCCCTTTATTGCATGAAGCTGCCATATGCAAATTAGATTGATTGAAGGAATTACTGCATGCTCTAACTTGACAATTTATTTTCAATTATTGCTTTCAAGATGTACATTCAATCTCATCCACACAGTAAACATGTCTCCTGTGTTCTTTCATTTGTTTTCAGCTGACATAAAACAAAATTGCTTGACCACTAAGAATTCCTTCCAAGGGTGTTTGAGAAACTTTATGCTGATTAAAGCCCAGCAAGCAGATTTCTTAGACTTCAGTGAAGCCTTTGACCTGCGTGGAGTTTTTCCACATTCCTGCCCTGCAGCCTGACTACTAAATGGGAGGAAAAATGTTCCGTTTTAAGAGGCTTTGTCTATCAACTCTTAATGAATAAAAAAATGCTTTTAATGATAATACTGATTTAAGCGATTTCCCCTCTTACTTTTCAGCTCAAGAAAAATATGTTTTTAGCTAGAATATCTACACATTTTTAAAAATAAAAAAAAAATAACTACATTTGCTGAATCTGTTTTTTATGGTTGGTGGAAGCTTTTTAAAATTAGTATTTACAATAAATCTTTTGTTAATTATTTAACCTTTATTACTTTGGCGTATATGGGTCCATTCATAGTAAGATAAGGCCCTACTCAACAAACATATTCTTTCATGTCGTGTGTGGATTTTAAGTATGAAAAGTAATTCAGCATACATTTAGAGATGAATTAGTAGAAAGCAAATTTTGATCATAACTTTCTTTTATCCCTAATTACTGCTCAAAATTGCCTCAGACAATTTTAACCTCAGACACATTTTCTCTAACACATTTAGCAAAACACAGGTAACTACTGAGGAAATCTTTATTGATGCTACCACTGATATTTAGCATTGGGGAAGAAATTAATGAGTGGTATAAATTGAATCAGTTATATAAAAGTGTTGGCAAGTTTTCCTAATTTTATCAGCCCAGAATTACAAAATGTAACAAAATTGTAGACATAACAAACTATGTTATGATTTTTATATGAATGTTTTAAAAACTCATAAATAGATGCAGTAAATGAATGGAATTAACTTTGGGTTTAAGTGGGGGAGGAAACCTGAACCAAATCAAACATACCAGATTCATTTTTTTTCATAGTCGTAATTTGCATACAAAATGATTCAGAGGAAATTTGAAAGTTTAAAGACTGGATGCAGAACATACGTTTTGTGGGCTATTAAATGCTTATTTTCTACTGCAAAATGTTCCGAAATTGGGGGGGGGGGGAGCTTGAGTTTTGTTCTCATTTTGGGGCAAAATGCAGACATCTTGTTTCATGTTCTTTTTTACTGCTTGAGCCTTTATGTTATGTTTCTCCAGAGTTGCAGAATTGGAGAATGCTTTAAGCAAAAAGGGATTCATATTTTTAGAAATGTTTTAGAACAACAAAGGGAATGTTGACTGCCTAATCAATTTATTTATTATGGTTTTAATTGTTTGCAAGTTTAACTCTCGGCTCCGACACTAAGGAACACCAGGCCTGGCTAATGTTTCAACCGGAGACCACCAGGATCCCAAGGCCATAAACTAGATTAAAAACATATCCAAGACAAAGAGACACAGGCTATTTTGATATTGTTGCTAAGGAAACTGTATATATGTGATTAACTCTTGAGAAAGTTTGTGTCTTGCATGTATGTATGCCCATCTATATTCTCTGCACTGTGCCTTCCTTTTTTAGACAGATGGCTATGTGCAAAAGTGTGCTTGGATTGTTTGTCAACTGGTTTTGTTTGCAGGCAGGATGATAAAAGCAAAATGTGTGCACTCCACATGTGCATTTGGAAAAAGCCTCAAGGTCATGTACAAAGGACTGGTTGCTGTTTTTTTGCAGTTAATTTATTTGTGGTCTGGGTTAATTTTTTTAAATCTTCTTTAAATCATCCTATTTACTTTCCCTCCACCCCACACAGCACATATCCTAACTGCACCTAATTTTGTGGTGGTTCATTGTTTAAATCCGCTGTTCTCTAAGGCATAACACACACAAAATTCTGAAGTTTTACTTCATTGGAACATAAAATGTTTGAATCGTGCTAGTAACTGTTCTCTGAGCAGATCAAACTTGTTCCAAGTACAAAACATTTGTTTACTGTTTGTGTGACTGCTCTCTATATTGTATGGTAGGCATTAACACTGGGGTTCCACTAGTTGTCTATTCTTCTAGATAAGATTTTGCAGATCAATTTGAAATAATCTCGTAAAATGGCCTGAACTGATAAGTGTATTGATAAGTGTGGGGCGCAGTAGATGTTTCAATGTTGCTCTGCAGTCATCTAAACAAAAAGGTATCACATAAGGGAGAAGACAATAATTACTCTTTGGCATGTTTTTCTGTGCATGAAGAGCAATTTATCACAACAGAGTACAGGCCTATTTCTGGCACAAATATAAGGAGCAAATAGCATTACCTATATGATTGACCCAGTTGCTTAAGAATAAGTGGAATTTATAACCGTTTACTGAATGTTATGCAAAATATGTTTATATATCACTTTATTTTAATAAATTAATGGAGTGTATCATTAATTCACTTTTAGGCTATATTTTAATGCAGGATTCAATCAAATATATTAGTGGTTCAATTAATAGTTGTTCATGTTTAACATGGATTAAATACGTATAAGTTAATTCTTTCTAAAACCTTTCCATACAGTGATAATGTCTGCATTCAAACTATGAAAAATAGGCAATGGAAACAAGCATTAAATTACTTGACTCAGCAGAGTACTATTACTAGAGAAACATTTTAAAGACTTTCTAAAGGGGATACGTTTTTTTAACATTCACTTCAAATTGCTTTGAGTAGAACAACAATAAAACTGAACAGCTCTGTGTGTTTTATCACATAGTACATTTAGATTTTATTCTGCATATTCAACATTGGCTAACTTCCAGATTTAGCCTTGAAAAGACACAAGAACCTCGGGGGTGAATAATTAGTCTTTAACTATGATGGTAGTTTCAGCAATTTAGAAGGCTTTTCCTGGAAGAGAGCAAAGATCCAGAACATTAAGGGCAATATTGATTTGAGTGAAGCTTTTGAAAGGAACTAGAAAATTTGGCCTATTTAATACCTTCAGACTGGCATTCATTGTGTATGCCTGCTGGTATTATACTGCAGTTTGATAGCCAAGTCAATCGTCAGACTAAAAGGGGGACAGTTTTCCATATGTTTCCCTTCATACTTGACACAATTACAAAGGGCTATTGAATGAACACTTTCCTCAGGAATATTTTATATCTGTATGATATAAAAGATGGAGGCAGAAAAGAGGAAAAAAACAAGAAAATAAGTCTCTGCATAGAATGTTTCCCTTATGTATTTGATAAAACATGGAATGTTGAAACTGATTAGGAAATGATATTTTGTAGATATCTGTCTTTCAAAGAATAATACAATAAAACTTTTAACGCTCCAGATCATTTTAAAAAATATGTAGACCTTGACAGGTGGCCATTTGTTCAGTGAACATTCAAAGTTATGACAGCACTGAATGAATGGTAGTTATTGCTAGTCTTCAGACTTCTGGCCATCCCAGCATCCCTGTGGTCACATCATTGCTAACTGGGTGCTAGGCAACCTGTTCATACGATTAAGTGCCAAGCACCCTGAGATCATCTAATTACTATTTGCAAGCTTCCATGCTAGCTTCTACAGAAAGTCAAAGTGGAAGCCAGCAGAGAAGGTTGCAAGTTGGTGGGTAAGTCTCCCCACCCTCCCCTAGGCCAGGGGTCTCCAACCTTGATCCCTTTAAGACTTGTGGACTTCAACTCCCAGAGTCCCTCAGCCAGCAAAGAGTTGAAGTCCACAAGTCTTAAAGGGATCAAGGTTGGAGACCCCTGCCCTAGGCTGTACTCGTGCCATGCCAACCACTTGTGTACCCTCATTAATTGTCCCTGTGCTGCACCTCTTGCACAACCCCTTACTCTCCCCAACCCATAGCTCTCATGCACCATCCTCCCAACTTGCATGGTGCCTTTCATGCATCACCCAAATCCTCATGCGTCATCTCCTGCCTGCATGTCACTTCTACGTGCCCCTTCCAACTTGTGCTATGCTTTTGTGCAGCCTCGACTCCCACATCCTTCCTCCCTTCCCCATCCAGCAGCAACCACTTACCTACCTACCTTCAGGCTTGGGACTTGCAATTTCCTGCCTCTTTCCCACTGATTTTGGTTATGGGAAAATAACCAAAGTTGTCTCACCTAAGTAGGAAGTTGTCTCACCTAACCATCATGGGATTCAGTCAATGACAACAAGAACTACTGGGATTGAGGTTGCTAAGTGATGTAGCCAGACTACAATGTCATTATTTAGTGATGGAAATTCTGGTCACAATTGCCATCATAGGCAACTCCAGGGCTACCAGTACTTTTTCTATACACTACTCATATGGGTATAACTGCACATTTTTAAATAACATCATAAGATACTGATTGTGTGATGTACAACCTAGAACATGTTATATTTGAATGATCCCATGGACCTACTGTAGCTCAAATATGTATCATTTCAAAGGAATTTATCTTCTTTTATAGCTGACTCTAAAGATTCACAAAGTTCAATGAGCCACCCATATAAATATTTTACATTATTTAGATATGCTGAAATTCTGTTTTGTAGTTTATGAGAATTATAACCACACTCTTAAAGAGACTTATTAAAATACAACAAAAATATCAAAGTAAATTCATGCAGTAGACATATCCCTTAAACTACACCAGCAATTTCTTCCTTTTACAGTGTGTTTTTATTAGTTCAAGATTAGTTTCGGTTCATTGAGAAACACATTATCTACTAAATATTACATTTTAATACAGTTTGCAAACATGCTTAACTAGATCATAGGCATGGGTAAAGCACAGGATGCAAACTCTAAGCTGGAGTAACTTGATTGACCCAATTAAGCAAGAAATATTAAAATTTGATCTGATCTTGTTTGGGGCTAAACTAATTTTCCTGATCTATCAACTCCCACAATATTATGCGAACTACTTGCCAGAGGGTAAACTGCCTTGCCATTGTCCTTCATTGCGATGAAATCTTCCAGATGCCTACAAAACTGGCTTCTCCTCATTTTGTCTGTGATCATTTTGCTATTCACAGCCAGAGGCAATTAAAACGGGAAAGAAATGGGTAGGATGACGCATAATTCCACCAGCCCTGAAGGTACCACCATAGAAGGAAAGCTTGGAAAGTGAGGTAGGTCCTTTGCCATGATCGAGAATCACGGCTGCTGAATGATTGACAAGCTCATCTAAGATCATGTGATGCCACAAAGTGTGTCAATTGACTGGGAGGGGAGATGAGTATTATGTCATGCAGATGAGTGTTTTAAGTTCCATTTGTTTTAAGGCAAAAATGTTTGAAGCACCTTCTCAATTTTCCAGTTGAAACCATTGGGCTTAAAAGCACTAAACATTTAATAGGAGCATGAAAATGATATACAATTCCTTTGGTAAGAGTTGATATAATAAAGGAACAATGCAAGAACAAATAATCTAATCTACACCATAACACCACTGACCTGGGCTTCATTTTGAAATAATTCAGATTTAATGAACAAAATTACCCCATTCCTAAGAGGTCTGTAAGGGGCGTGCATAAGAGCACCAGCGTGCCTACCGTTCCTGTCCTAATGTTCCTTTTGGTTGTATTCATTTTGTGTGGTTATTTCATGCTTATAGTTATATATATTGTTTAGTATGTGTTTGACAAAATAAATAAATAAAAAAATAAAATATACCAGGTCCAAGTTTTATCTGAATTTCAAGCAGCAATGGTCTTTGCCTAAAATAGGGGTGTCAAACTTGCGTCGGCACAGTGTTGTCATGTGACATATTGTGACTTTCCTCGCTAAACTTGACATGGGCGTGGCCAGTGCAACATATCCGGCCCACAGGCTGCGAGCTTGACGGCTCTGGCCTAAAACAGAGAAGTGAATCTCTTTTTTGGCAAATTCACTCAGTCAAAGTTTGCTGCTTCTCTTCAAAATGTGTATTTACAATTTTATCGGTAAATTATTTTTACCAATATTTATTTTATTTTGATTTTTTTATTCCTTTTCTCACCACCCATCTTTCTTTCACGCCTCTTTCATATGTTGTTGTGTCTTGCCCGCTCTCTCCGCAGCCGGGGTCTTCTTATCTGCTTCCGAACGCTGAGGAATGTCCTAGTATGCCTCCCGGCCCCAGCCCTGGCTCCATGCCCAGACAGGCTGCGGAGGAGGGAGCACCTCCCGGCCCCAGCCCTGGCTCCATGCCCAGGCAAATGGAGCAACTAGACCCCTCCCCCTGCCCCACAGCATGTGAGCCTGAGGGAGGTCAATTACCAACAGCTGCCGACTGGAGTGACCCTCGCTTCAGAAGAATTGATAGGCGGCGGCGTCAGAAGGAAGGGAGGGGCAGGCCTGGATAAGTGCTGAGTCATGGAGCCACACCCCATGGCCTATATAAAGGATCTGCTTTCTGGCAGTCTCTGAGTCAGGCAAAGTCAAACATATCTTGCTGAAGTCACTTTCTGGTCTCCTGCCTGCCTTGAGGACTTTGCTAGGACTTTGGCAGAGCTGCAGAGGCACGCCTGATTCGGATTTCCCTGACCCGGCCGTCAGCGGAGGAGTGGGACACGACATATGTTTTCTCATACATGAACATGTACAACATTTAAAGGACACTCGGCTTTAATAGGCATTGATTTAATCAAGAGTTATATTTTATGTAAACTTGAAAAAGAAATCATTTTCCATAATATATTTCAAACATCAAGCAAAAGAAATAATAAGAAAATATGTTTTGGATAAGGAAGACAAATAACTCTCTGTACTTGCAAAACATCTACAGGTAGTCCTTGACTTATAGCCACAATTGAGGTCAAAATTTCTGTCTCTAAGTGAGGCAGTTGTTAAGTGAATTTTGTCCCATTTTTGTCCCATTTTCTTGTCAGAGTTAAGTGAATCACTACAGTTGTTAAGTTAGTAACACAGGTTTTAAGTGAATCTGGCTTCCGCATTGACTTGCTTGTCAGAAGGTCGTAAAACGTGATCACATGACCCCAAGACATTGCAGCTGTCATAAATATGAGTCTGCTGCCAAGAGTTTTGAATTTTGATCACGTAATCATGGGAGTGCAGCAATGGTTGCAAGTCTGAAAAACGGTCTTAAGTAATTTTTTTCAGTGCCATTGTAACTTAAAATGGTCACTAAACGAACTATTGCAAGTTGAGCACTACCTCAATGAATATGGTGTGGATATTAAATTTTAAAGAACATTTTGTGAAGTATCTAACTACATTTACATTTTTTTTCTGTACATGGTGTGTGTGTGTATTTCAACGTGGTATGTAAGTTTATCATTGGAATACCATACAAAATATTTATACTGTATATTAAATGGTGTTAGCTGTACAATAATGGTCAAATTCAGATAAAATGGCAATTCTATATACTATTTATATTCATATACAATACACTAAATATACTTTACACAGTAGTTTTACTTCTCATTGGTAGCTAGTAATAAGAACTGAGTCACAGATGTAATAATATTTCACAATAAAAAAATGTTCTTGAACAGGAAAAAGTTATCATAGCATTCTGGCCATCTTCCCTTATTTTCTGTTTTAAAAATGCTTTCCTCTTTATATTGAGAACCTTACTATTAAAATGTGATTCTTGGTCTTTGGTTGCCACTGTACAAATCCCTTCTCAGGGGCATTGGGGAAAAAAAACAAGTTTCTTTTCTGTTAATTTACATTTCAAATTGTATTCTTCAACCGTATCAACTGTACCAATAAAACCAGTATAAATGTATTCACTAAAAATAAATTATTATTATAACGAACTATTACCTGAAGTTCTCTCAGGTTCTATAATACTTGAGGATAAAGGGCTTAGTTTATGTTTAAAAGATACAGAGTAGATCTGCTTTGGCTTCATTATGGCTCCTGATGGGAAGACTTTTGCGCTGTTCTTTTCAGATTGACCCAAGCACTCTGCCAATATGGCTTTAAAATATTGAACTTCTTTTTTCTTTAATTACCCACTCTGCTTGAGGATTGGCACGGTACACATCAAGCATATACGCATCTGGATCCAAACAGTGCTCCCCTGAAAGAAAAATCAGCTGTTAAAAAAATTAACCTTAAAAAAAATCCTTACATTTCGGATTACGCAAAGCATTTAGGACCAGTGAAATATCCCTTCTTGGAGTATTAAAGCAGCCACCCCTTTTGGAGAACTCATGTAATGCTTGGCCTTGGCATTCAAAATAGAGTCTTAGGCTTTGAAAAATATATATGACAATTCTATATACTGATTGTGTAAAAGTTAGTGTGTAAACAGACAATGATGCCAAGACTGAGCAGCAAGTTGGCACACTGCCTTTCATCTTGAAAAATAGTTTAATTCTAAACTAAAAAAAAAAACAATTATGATGAGTGTTTTTTCAGATACATCACGTCCTAAAATCACTTAGTAAATCCATTTGTTTTCTCTGAGATGCTCTAATTTACAGTATTGAAATAAGCACTTGGTACATGGCACTTTTGCAGGAAACAATTCTTGCAAAACATCTTAGTGGGGTCCCAAATTCATATCTTGCTTTATAAAGATAAATGGATTAGGCACTAAAAGAAGTTTGAGCAATATTGTGTAGCCCTATCATACTTGCTGTGCATTCTACTCGGCTGAACCTACAATGGTAATATCAAGGAAATAGTTGCTATTACTGAGAGTTAAATAAGAACTTACCTATATTTCCTCCAATTTCATATAAACTTTGGATTGGCATTTTCAATTCTTCTGATGATCCAGATCTAAGAATAGAAAAATAAAGCATTTATGTAGCAAAAAGGTAGGTTTCTGATTAACTCTGAAATTAAACCTCTCACTATGTTGTCTGGGGCTAATGTTCACTGGATCCTAAAAGCGTCTGGAAAGAATTTACATCTGTTATTTTTGTACAGAATGATTTAATCAAATTAACTATTTTGCAATTGTAGTGCGTCTATATAAAATGGAATTGCTGCTACAAATTTAATTTGATTCTGGATAGCTACATTCTAATTTTACAATTAGAATGAAATTCTGCAATAATTTCTGTCAAGCATTTCTGGTGGAATGAATATAACATCATGCAAATTATAGCTGTGCATTTTTCTTCAAGATTCACTACATTAAATTAGATTCTTAGTAAATAAATGCAATTGTTTGGCACACATATTGGAAATATGCATCTTTCTCTTTAATTACAAATTACAAAGGACATACTGGAACTTTTCTACATTGGTAGAGGAGATACCGACCTTCATAGATTTGCATCAATGAAAGGTCAACTTTCTGCACTCTTCTGCCATGGAACACTAGGGGGTGCAGTGATTTATGGACCCAAATCCCTGCTAATATATGCTTGAATGGAGGGATATTATGCTAGCTTTGGAACTTTAAATTTATCCAGCTGTCATGAAAAGTGGGAAGCAATGGACAGTGAAAAAAAAAAGGGAAGTTGTAAAGCCATTAAAAAAAAGGCCATATGAAAATTGTCTACCTGCTGTCTTGTCTGTGAACACCTAATGGGACTTTGCAAGTAGCATTTTAAGAACCATGGGCTTTCTATTAATTGCTCTGCCTGTTGAGAGGAAATGCTGTTCATAGGGCCAGCACAAAGCTAGTTTTCTTAGCTGAGCCAGAGAAACTATAATTAAAACCAGCTTGTTGTAATTTTTAGATTCATTCATTTTAATATGAGCAATTTGTTTGGGGGGGGAACACTGGTGAATGGGTCTCATTTGTGTAACACTTGGCTTCAACTGATATTAGAGCAATTCATTTTTTTGTTTCCCTTTTGTTTCTTGGCTCAGAGCTCAGTTCTTAAAGTTAGTAAACTTGGAAATTATGACATGAACAAGTGAATGAAGCAGCAGATGAATGCTCTGGCAGAGCAATCACATGAATGCTTTCCATTAATAATGACCCATCTTAGCCTCGCATATTAACTAGAGTCAAATACAAGCTCAAACTTTCTTCACTTCTTAAACAAGGTAAAGCTCATGTGAACAACGAAACCTGAATCTGGGCTATTCCCCCATTGTTCTGCCTCTACTTGCCTGTTTTCACAATAGAATCGTGCCACAATATCTTTGGCTTTTGTTTGATTATTTGGTTGAATTGCCATAGAAACTTTTGAATGCAGTGGAGCATGGACTCTTATCACCCCTTCAGGTATATCAGACTACAAAAAAAAGGAACAAACAATAATTTAGCAAAACCACTACGGTATTTAATATATATTATAGTATGATTGTAAACCGCTATGCTGTATTGAATTGCATTTTCATGCTACCTTTTCCTTATGGCAACTTTCCTGTACAAAGCCAATCCTGGTCTGGATACTTTCAGGAAAGACTAACTCTTAGAAAAAGGCTGCAAAAGGAAGAGGTAAAACAGCAAAGGCAGAGTATTTTCACTTCAGAGCGTTTTCACACAGTATTTTCACACTTCCAGGGTTTTCCAGGGACAGTTACTGTACATCTTAAAAACATCTATTTTGTTGGAATGCAGAGGACACAGGCGGCTGAAAAAAATCTCCCTTCTGTCTCTGAATTACTGCTACTATTGCTAAATTTCTTACCGTTCAAAGATTACCTGAAAGAATGGTTGAGATGTAAATTAGCGCATAGGTTTAAAAAAAGTCACAAAACATGTAAAAATGCAGTCTCAATAAAGTCTAACCTGAAATCAACTTTGTCAAATAATTATGCATCAGTCTGCAAAACTCCCCCCCCCACTACTCCCCCAGCTGTATTTCTGTAGTGTCACATAAAAAAGGAAGGTGAAAGGATTCTGAAACTAAGCTAAAGAAAGGATTGAAAAGAAGTCTAAATCGAGGAAAGTGGTCCAAGTTAATGTAAGCCTAGGAGGGGGCTCTAAGACAACTCAGCTGTCGTGTCCCACTCCTCCTCTGACAGCCGGGTCGGGGAAGTCTGTATCAAGCGTGGCCACAAAGCCCTGCAGCTTTGCCAAAGTTCTGTCAGAGTTCTCAGGGCAGGCAAGAGTCCAAGATGTGACTTCAGCAATCCAAATTAGACTTTGCCTGACTCAAAGAATGCCAGAAAGCAGATTCCTTTATATAGGCCATGGGGTGTGGCTCCATGACTCAGCACTTATCCAGGCCTGCCCCTCCCTTCCTTTTGCTGACGTCGCCTCTCCATTGTCCGGAAGCGTGGATCCATCCACTTTCCAGCTGCAGGCAATTCCAGCTCGTGACTGGCTTCATGTTCCTCATGTTCACATGCTGTGGGGGAGAGGTTTATTTGCTCGGTCTGTCCGGCTATGGTGCCAGGACTGGGGGCTGGAGGCATGCCAGGCCGTTCGTCTTCATTATCCATCTCTGGCTGAGATAACAGGAGATGAGAGGTGCCTGGCTGTGGAGAGGGGGGCAGCCGAGGCACAACATCAGCATGGCCAAGTGCCCTCTGCCAACTAAATGCCACCAGGTCATTGCAGGACAAATCAACATGGACAATTCGCTGCGGGGACAATGTGCTGCTGGTGTCCAGATGGAGAGCCAGAGGAGTGGCCAGGCAGGCAAGTGAGTGAGTGGGTGGACAGAATGCACAGCTGTGACAGCAGTGAGGGATAGTGGGAACCTTCAAACCCAGAGAATTTTCCCCACAGTGATTTGCCCATGTTGAGTTGTCTTGCAATGATCTGGTAGCAGTGAGTTTGCAGAGAGGACTTGGCAGTGGCGAGGAGGCCATCCCCAGCTGGCTGGATTGAGTTGTCCCATTTTGCCTAGGAGGACCATAGCAAGTGTACTTTTTGCTTGCATGTGGGCTTTTGAATAATCCTTTTGTGTTTGCAACTGTAGGAAAAATCAAGAGACCTAATCAAGAAAATTTCAGGATTTGTACTATAGGTATTATATCACAGTGTTATTGCAAGCTCTTACACTGAAGCAGGGGCATAACCACACAGTAAATTATAATAAATGTGAGGGAGAATTGGTTTATATAACTATAAGGGTACCATTCAGAGTTTAGGGACATTCTTTGAAATGCAACAGCTTTACATACAAGATTTCCAAGACTCTGCTATATATATACAAACTTTAATTTGGGATCTCAATAGCTGTGCATGTGTTTGAACTATCTTTGTCATTATATATGTAACTTTGAGACTGTTGCTCTTGCTCATCTGAATGTAAGAGACTAGTGACCACAAGTTATCAACTAACTTTAGAAAATAAATAATTGCTGGATCTTTTCCAAATGTATATTGACTGATAAACGATCACCATTTACACAGTGTGCTAAAACCATATGTAAACAGCACAGCACAGATTCATTGTGAATAGTTTGAGTATTCCTGAATAAGCTAGGAAGTCCCCTGTCCCACAAAGCATTATTACTCTACTCACATAATGTAATGGCATATAAAATAAATTATCCACTTAATTAGAATTTCAGTTGTAATTTGATGGCACAAAAAGGCAGTAATTTTATTACTGAAGTTAATACTAAAGTAAATTGCTGGTTGAAAAGGTAGTTGCAAACACAATTTGACTGGCCTTACACTAGGTGCCTACAGATGGCCAATTCTTTTTTGAAAAGTACCAAATTAAAATAATTCAGTTTGTAAAGCTTGCTTCCAGTCCTTAACACAATTAGTGCCACTGAAAGAAAAGAACTATTTAACAGTTTATTTCCGCATTCTGGCGATGCATAATTTAAAACTTCTGAAAACTAACATTTATGCTAAATTCACAAACATTTAGCTTACTGATCCAAGCACTATCAATTTCATTTCCTATAATGGATGGAAATATCTTCTGTCAATTGGCACTCCAGATTAAAGCCTTGCTGTAAATTTGGTCATAAATTCTAGATTTATCATCTATGAAATGTTCATTCATAAACATGGAGAATCCATCCACTGGAGCTGCCTAAATAGTGCATGGCAAATAGCTATTTCACTTATAGCTGAATACTATACCTGCCTCTTGAAAAATAAACTCTAATAACAAATGCAATTTTAAAGTACAGAGGCATTGCTTAAAAAAAGAAAAAAGCAAACCCCTTAAAAGGCAACCACTGGACTAACTGCTCTTCACTGAGATGTCTTTAGTTAAGTTTTATTCTTTAAGTAAAACTAATATAGATAGTATTAGCACTTCTAAATAAATAACTGTATATGCAAATATACAACTTTGGCACCTAGGCAATTGTAACCCATAGCACTTAGATTCATTTTACAAAGACTAGTTAAGCTCCTCTGGATCCTATTATATTATTTCATTTATTTTATTGCACATTATTTGGAATCTATGCTGGTTTGTTTAAGAACATTTATTTTCTTAATAAAATAACAACCTCTGTTTTTTCTGGTCTCTCCCGGTCCATAGTTTTCCTTCTCAATAGTTTTCTTACACCCTTGTCAAACATGAGCTGCTTTTTCATATTGTTCATTGCAGCCTCATTCATCTTTCTCACTTGAGTAATCAGAAATGTTGGGACCTACATAAAAAAATAAAAGAAAGATAAGTTTACATGACAAATAGTTTTCTGAGTGTCATCAGAATAATAAAGGTAAAGCATAAGATGGACGTAAGATGGACGGCCAATGAATGAATGAATGAATGAATAAACAAATAGCAATAGGACCAGTCCCTTTCTTACAGCTTTAGAAAGGAGACACGTCTGAAAAATCTTGTTAAGAAAACTGCAAGGAGTTGTCCAGGCAGTCTCCAACAACCAGACACAAATGAAGGAGGTAAAAAAATGATTCTATAGCTCCAGAACCACCATTTTACAAGTACTTTCACAGGATGAAAACATATATGGTTTCTCATCTTGGTGCTTGCTCTTTTCATGGCTACAACAAATCAGATTTTATTTGTGTCTACACCATTCACAAATACTGTCATGGAAAGAAAAGTATGAAAACAACAATACAGGAATCGGTAAATTATAAATGTGGTATTATATAATCAGCACTCCTTATAGATTCTTGTAACTTCTAAATACACGGAAAAGTGCTTGGGAAGGCAAGGCATGACTTTATTGTTGCTGAATAAGCACCTAATTTAAACATAAATATCAGCTTTATCTTGCAAGGCAGCTATCTTTACACGGGTATAATTTCTGGATATTTTAAGACCCAGACAAAGGGAAGAAAAAATGGCAATACTATTTAATGGTAAAATTGAAATCATTGCTTACCATCCATAGGATATCTTGGTATTTAATCAAAAGCCTTACAACATGAGCAGTGGTGGCGGCTGCTAGCATCTCTTCTTGATTGGCATGTTTGCCTTTGTAGATGAAGAGGTTTGGGGCAACAATCATGGAGACATTCCATAAAGTCATTTTATTTTTATTTTCATTAGCAACTACCTTCTTCAAAAACTGTAGAAGGGCCTAAATAAAAATCAATAAAATCACTGATATTTATTAATAAACATTGCTGTTAATTGCATTTTGAAAAAAAAAAGAATTATTTCCATGGATTTAAATAGTGCTAATCTATATTTCCCCAAAAAACAGCTAATGACTGTATATAATAGTATAACACTATGTATTTGAAATATTTTAATTCTGCCAATTTGAAATCAAAATGAAGAAATTATATGGCAGATTTTCCTTTATCCATCAATGTGTGGACTCATCTCATAAAATGATCGAAGTTATCATTACAATTGTACAAATTGCAGGTTTGTTGTACAAATTATTCCATTTGGTGTATATATGCCAGTACCAAGGATTACCTACCAAGTAACCAAGTGTGAATCACCCAATATCCTATATGATTGTCATTCAATTTAATAAGTCCATTTGATTTGAAAAACTGAAGTTTCACTCAGCCTCATTAAGTACATTTAAAAAGCATTTTTCCTGAGAATTCAGAGAAAAGGTTTGGAGCTCCATAAATCATAGATACAACTCTGCTAGTCTTTTCACTTCAAAAAAAGCTTTATGTAGATATGAGCTGGGAGTTGTGGAAGCTGGGAGGTTCCAGGCTGAGGAAATTGCCTAAGGACAAGAAAGTGGCAGGTTTGTTGAAGGCTTGGGGGAATTTTATTTTTGCATTTATTATTATTGGATCAAGGGAACATGATCAAATATAGATTAATGTCAAACCCTATTGAACAATATGCCTACCTTGGCTGCATCGCGACTAACATCAGGAAGCAGCATGATCAGCAAATGTAAAGCCTGAAGTTGCAGTTTGATTTTGGAGATTTCTAAGAATGAAAGATCAGAAAAAAGTCTGTAAAACAACTGAAGTGGGCTACCTGGTAGGAATCTAGTATGACATATGAAGCTATGGTTTTCAATGAATGTCATAGGTAAGGATTAAAGGTCGTGTCAAATAGGAACATAAATCAAACAAGAAGTAAATTCAGCATTCATTCAGTATTCCTTCCTCAGTAGCTTTAAGGAATAGGACAGAAAGGGAAACACTGGTTTTAAATTGTGGCAGAGATGTACAATGGCAATGATATATAGCTTTTCATTTTCTTAGCTGAAGAGCTGTTACTAAAATTATCTTTACTGAATGGGTTTAATTCTATTTAGGCATGTAGAGATCCTATCAATTCCTAATTTACTGATAATTCCCAAATGTCTGAAATAATTTAGGCCTCCTGCTTGAGCAGCCGGTTGGACTAAAAGATCTCCAAGGCTTCTTCCAAATCTGTTATTCATATGTATATCAAAATCTTCACTGTTCATAATTTGCATCTAAAAATCTGTACAATAATGCTTATATCAAGGACAACTCTACAGAAAAAAGTGCATATAGAAAGACACTGTTTGTGAAAACTGATTTTAAAAGGAAATAAGTAGTAATGGGGATAATAAGTAATAAATATATTTATCATAGGTGGAGAAACAATATCGAGAATGGGACAAGATTAGCTTATATTTGGGAGAATAAGAGCCTGAACAGTCTATGTCAAATTTGTGCTATTCCTGAGTTTTAAAGTCATTAGTCCTGACATTTGAAGTGACATCTGATCATTCTTGAGTCTCTTCTTTGATGTTTGATTCCCTAATCCATTTAACTTTAAAAATTTTAGGTTCAGATTATGTTAAATATATTTTGTAATCAGTTAAGTGAAAATTTTGACAGCGCAAAGTGAAGTATCAGATATAAATAATTTATCAAATAAATCCCAGGAATGCCCTAAGGGCATGTGTAAAATTTTCTTAGAAAATAAAATGGTGAAGATAGTTGGGGGAAAAAAGCCTCAGTAACATGGAGGTGGCAAAGAGTAACCCAGGTGGTTAGAAAAACTTTGCATGCTTTTTGCATGCTGTGTCTCATGCAAAGTAATGGAATCTATCATAAACCAATCCATTACACTCCATCTTGAAACAAACAACCTTCTCTCTAATAAACAATTTGGTTTCAGAAAAAAATTGTCTTGTAACTTACAACTTCTTCACTGCAAAAATATATGGACTACCAACCTTGATCAAGGTAAAGCAATAGATGCAATCTACATAGACTTCTGCAAAGCTTTTGATTCAGTAGTACATGATAAACTTCTCCTAAAACTAAAATCCTACAGCATTTCGGCACCTCTTCACAATTGGATAAACGCCTTCCTGTCAAACAGACAACAAGTGGTCAAAATTGGCAACGCTATATCAAATCCTGTTCCTGTCAAAAGTGGCGTTCCCCAAGATAGTGTTCTTGGTCCAACGCTCTTCATGCTATACATAAATGATCTCTGTGACCTCATCTCAAGTTATTGTGTTCTCTTTGCTGACGATGTCAAACTATTTAATACCACTAACAATACTTCTACCCTTCAAGAAGACCTCGACTTAGTTTCCGATTGGTCTAAAACTTGGCAACTCCAAATCTCTACCACCAAATGCTCAGTCTTACATATTGGAAAAAAGAATCCTATCAACAAGTACAAACTTGATGGTCATTACCTTACTGACGACCCTTACCCTGTCAAAGATCTTGGAGTTCTCATATCAAATGACCTAAATGCCAAAGCCCACTGCAACTACATAGCAAAAAAGGCTCTAAAAGTAGTAAACCTAATTTTACACAGCTTCTTTTCCAAAAACTCTACACTACTAACTAGAGCATACAAAACATTTGCCAGACCTATTCTTGAATACAGCTCATCAGTCTGGAACCCACACCACACCTCTGACATAAATACAATAGAACGCGTCCAGAAATATTTTACTGGAAGAGTTCTTCACTCCTCCGAAAACAACAAAATACCTTGAAATCCTGGGATTAGAAAATTTACAACTCCATCGACTTCGACATGACCTGTGTTTAACACACAAAATCATCTATTGCAATATCCTTCCTGTAAATGACTACTTCAGCTTCAATCGCAATATTACAAGAGCAAAAAATAGATTCAATGTCAACCGCTTCAAACTTGATTGCAGAAAATATGACTTCTGCAACAGAGTTGTTAATGCTTGGAACTCATTACCTGACTCCGTAGTCTCTACTCAAAATCCAAAAATCTTCAACCAAAAACTGTCTACTGTTGACCTCACCTGATTCCTAAGAGGACTATAAGGGGCGTGCATAAGAGCACAAAAGTGCCTACCGTTCCTGTCCTATTGTTCCCTTTATTATATCAAATTAATATAGCTAATGCATATTCTTTACTTATATATATATATATTTTCTTCATGATATTTTTTTTACTTAGGACAATGTTTATGTATACTGTTATGACAAAATTAAATAAATAAATAAAAAGTATTATGGAGCATTCTCATTAGTTTACTTTTTCAGACATTGTGCCTGTTGAAAAATACTGTGTATGTAGGATGATTATTTTTATGGGCATCCAGTTAGACACATTCAACATGCCAAGTTTGCCTACTGGCTCCCTGCAGGAAGCCTACCGCTCTTACAATTTGTTAGATCTACTGTGCAATCTCCCCTTAAAAATTGTCAATATGCTGCATGCTTTTTAATGCCCCACTAAGAGCACTGTTTTTAGTCTTAGCTAAACTCTGTTCTATTATTAACAATGTTAGAATTGAATGTGTTAATACTCTAGCCTGTCCACACGCTGGCACAAGTCTTAATCATTTTGCCGGTTTTGCCTGGGAGGAAAATAAATAAGGAAAAACAAACAAGATTGTTTTGTTGGCATCAGATGATTAGTCTATTCAGATTGGGACATTCTTCTGGAGCCAAAAAAACAAAACAAAAAACAACATGATTGCATTGGTATATTTATTTTGATATAGTTAATCCTCCTGTCAGAATGGTCTAATTTATATTTCATTTTCTTGATTGTTTTACTAACCTTTGGATTATTGTAATGATAATAAAAAAGTGACAACCCACAGCAAAAACATTTGATAAAGCAATGATTAAGAATATACTATTTTGTATTTCCTCACATACTACAGATTCATATTCAAGACTAGGGTCTTTTTTCAAACCTGAAACTGTGTATGGATTTACTTCTTAATTCTATGCAATATTGGTAAAAAAAAAATCATTTATTTATTTAGTCAGTCTCAAGTGTGCAGCATTATAGAACGTGGAAAACGTCTGCTTGGGCTATTAAAATACTATATCTTTCACAAGGAAGCCTTGTCTTTCGGGATTCATTCTCTGCATAGCTGATATTATCTGGGTCACAAATAGGCCATTTTTCATTATCACTTGCCAATCAGTTCTTTGATGTCTGAAAAACCATAATTTTTAGTTCAAAGGACAAGTCCTCTGTATAACATAATACATCTCTGTCTTGATATTTGAAAATAGTTCATTTTAATACTTTATCTTTCTAAAAGCAGAGTGGCTCTGCCATGTCTTAGAGCAGATTTAAATCTTGTTCGAACATGCAAAAGGTGCAAGGATAAGAAAAGAGTCTAGAAATTAATCCCATAATAAAGTGACAATTTTCCTCTCTCTATTTAAAAAAAAACAAACCTGAAATTATAGAGTCAGCAACCTGTAATACCCCAGATATTACTGAATAATTTCAAGCAGTTCTATTTATTAGCTATGCTTCCTAGAAGTTATTCTTGAACAAGATGTAAAACAAAACTGGTTGCCTAATTCTGTTACTGACCATGAGAAATAATGCCCTGACACTAAACTATTGCTATTGTTACTGAAGGCTTTGGAATATGCAGTAGGGTTGCATTTTCTCAATTATTTTAATTTAATTAGTGATTGGGTTGATTAAATGTATAGCGGTCTGGCCTGTAATTTTCTAATAATTCTATCATAAATACCAGTTACACCTAGGAATTATTCCGTTTTTTTTCCTCCCGTTATTCTCTTCATTTTGAAGCTAGGCCAGTTTAAGTGGCTATGAAAGAGTCTATTCTAACTAACAGTAACCCTATTAAAAGCAATAACAACAATAAGCTTTTTAATGAATCCTGAGGCGCCTTACACTGAAGAGTGGTGCTCTCCTTATAGCCTCTTAAGAAAAAAGACCATGACTAATGTTTGCAGAGCTATTTCCAAGATCCCATAATTAGATTAGGCACAAAGTACTCATGTAAAACACCACTACAATCTGGAAATTGTTTTGGAGAATAGAGTAAAAACCCCAATTTACTTTTCACTGATGGGAAAACCATACTTCCTATAGGGAAATGATAATCCAACCTGAACACAGTTTTGCAGTTGGTTGAAAAATCTTAACTGAGGTATTGCAAAATTCTCTTTGCTAAAATCCAGACAGAACCACAAAAAGCTGTCTCTGTTAAATCTAGCTTCTTGCCCATTGACTGAATCTAAAGCAAGACGTCTTTCATTCATTGTCAATACATTTGATTTCTATTTCCTAAGGGAATACCTTTGTATCTCTATTAAAATCCAATGTGTTATTTACAGCCCATTTATTTAATCTGTCAAATTCAATTTGAATTCTACTTAATAATAAATCCTTGAGGAACCATTGTTAAAACACTATTCAAGAAGTATTTTTTGAGACCACTTAATTGTTGACACCCATGGTATAACTTTCTTTGCTATGCCATGTATCATAAGTTACTTCATCATATGCTTTACTATAAATCACTTTGAGGTACCTTCAGTGCCGGCCTTAGGAGGCAGAAATAACAATGATTGCGAAGCCTTCTAGTCATAAAGCACTTCAAAGCCTAGGAAGGACTTTGAACTCTTCTAATTCAATATGCTAGTTGGAAGCAGGATCCATGTCCCTTCATTCGATCTGTCTCAATGAGCTGATTTAATCAAAATGTCATCAATTTGAAAAATTCCTTCACATTTTTTACGCAGTCCTGGGGATAATTTATCATTCGCCATCAGTTTATATGAAAGTACTGAACCATATTAGCAGAGGATTTGTAAATGGCATAGAAACAACGTTGTCTTTCTAGCCCAAAGTAAAGAGGGTATAAGGGGATTGGTTGGCATCAATTCCCGGCAGTTTATTTTAATCCTGTGATACAGACTATCCTGACTCAACCAATTATCTCATTGATATCACTGGCAGTTTTGCCTTTGGCAGGGAATCTATATCCTGCATGGATGAAAGTATAAAAAGTAGCTAAGGGACAAGACATTACAATAATAAACAACATGGAACTGTCTCCCAGAAGATCCTCTTTCAACAGTCCAAAAAGTGTGTTTTTTATTAAAGGGGATGATGCCACAGACATTATATGAAATAGCATAACATTTCTGTCTGTAAAAGATTCCTACCACCAGAACTGAAGTCATGAAAAATTAACTGTTTTTAGATGATCAGTAAAAATCCTTTAAAAATTCACAGAAATCTCTTTCAACAAAGTTGGACTTTGTTTATAGATCTGAATTTAGATAATCAGATCTATAACCCTCCCTAAAAAAACCACCTATTAGTGCCATACTGAGAGTCTAAAAATCATAGACTAAGACTGTGCACGTTTTAAAAGTACAATTTCGTTTAATTATTTTAATTAAAAATAATTTGAGCTTTAAAACATTCTTCAGAGTTAAAAAGTGGTTGTTCCCACTATACCAGAAGTGTTTTAAGGCTGAAACAGCTCTGTTTTTATTATGAAACAGGGATTTTGAGCTGAAAATGTAGCTATTTCAAGCTTGAAATATTCTTAGCGTGATAGAGCCTGATATAAACGCAAAATAGTATTTCAAACAAAATGAAGTTTAAAATATAATTTAATTTTTGTTTGGGCAAAATTCATGACTTTAGTTAGCATTACACAATTTTTCTTTTTTCATACAAATTAAATTGTAATTGTAATTTAAATAAAATAATATTTTATTAAAACAAAAAGGGGAAAAGAAAACCACATAGAATTCCATAGAATTATACCACAATTATCTAAAGATATGAATGGAAATACTTAGTTTTTCATTAAAAAATAATTCACACTGATTGAAATGCAGCAGTTCAGTATGGCTTCTCCCATTTGCTTAGCTATGGTATTATCAAGATAAAATGTACCATTTCAGCTCTGCCCATCATTAGCCCTTGGAATGTCATATAACTTACAATAGCACTGGCAATCATTGAAATTATACAATGTCAACTGGTAAAATGATCTATTATTAATGAACAGGATAGAAAACAAAATTCTGATAACAGGGTGCATTCTTGTGTACTGGTATTAGCATATTGAAGTTGAGGTATTTTAAATTTGAAAGGTATTCTTTGTGAATTATCACGCTCTCTTCCTTCTAAAAAATAAACGGGCACATTATTTCTCTTCATGTTGCTCCAATGGCTTCTTCCAGTGCTTTCTATAGGGTATTGGAAAATGCTGTCAGAGACTTCTACTCATGTGCACTACAGGTCTAGAAACTGGAGGAGATGTTGGAATGACATAAAACACTCCAGTGAGAGTTCTTTCACTTTTGTGTTTTGACAAGTGAAGAGCATTGCTTCATATTATTGTATCACTATTGTCATGTTGCCTAGGTCTAGCAGCATTGGGCCATTAAACTGCAAGTCCAGCTCAAATTATGCCTTGGTTATACACTGAGGCAAGTCATTTTGTGGCTTGTTTACTTTTGGCTTATCATGATAAGAAAGAACTGCAGTCCTTTCTACATGACTGTGGAATAATGAGATGTACATAACTTAAATTATATAGATTATTTTACAATACTGTAGATTTGTCACGGAGACTAAGTTCTTTCTATTAATAAACTGCTTATATATTTTTCAAGTTACAAATATTATGAACATGATCTGTATTTTGAAAGAGTAACATCTAGACCTGACAGATGGTACCTATTTATACAGCCAAAAATTTCACTTTTCATTTTTGCCTCTCTTCATTTTTCCCTCTAATCTATGGCATGCATGGCATATTCTATCCAACTATCCAGACTTGGTACCTGAGCTGGAGGAGGCAATCGCACAGATTTAATAGAAGTAAATCAGAAATGCACATGTCCCCTGGGAAAAGTAACAGGAATTACATGTATTGATGTGGAGTTGCAGTGGACATGGAGTGAGGTAGATGAGTTTGCTGAAATTAAAAAATATACTACAGTGCTTAAATTTTTTAATAAAAACAATTGGTCTGTGAAACATTGAGTCCTCCCTACTTACTTTCTACTAATGTGATGAAAGCTGGCAAATATTCCACAGGGAAGAGAGGAGTTGGTAGTTCTCGTACAAACATCTTCAGCAGTCCTGCGGCATCATTGTTGCGTACTTGATCCCAGTCAAAAGTATCTTCATCAAATTTTGCTTCAATTTCTTGGCGAAGACTCTACAGGATAAGCAAATGTGACTAATATTAAACATGACTACTGAGAAAAGAAATTGTATTATATTTTATTGTTTCGAAACACCTCTATTAGACAGAATACAGTATTTATCAACGAAGTTATTAAATTAATATAATTACTTAATATAAAATTAATACATTTTATTAATTTATGATAAATCATATAATTTATAAAGTATATATAGTTTGCTCCTGGATTAAGTATAACACTTTTAAAACCATCTTATATAGTTTGAATATCAGTATCAAACATATGTAAGTTGTTACAAATAATACTCAATTCAATTAGACTAAGCTGTACTTTGATTATATGTAGACTCAAGACTTTGCAATTTAGCATTGAGCAGTGCAGTAGAATAATGAAATAGCCTTTTTTTCCCCCACAGTATTTTCTAATCCTGAAGTAGCTATCACAGGAAATTTTAAGTTAAGCAGAGAAATCCCACTGACAAAGGAGAAGATGATACATAGCACAGGCAAAAATAGAATCTGCTCTATGTATGCATTTTGGTGGATACCTCCCAAGACAAATCTTTGCTGTTCTGGTAATGTTCATGAAGCAAGTAATATAAAAGATAATAAAGATATTTGAACTAATGGTATACATATCACTCTAAAATATATTATTTATCTTCTTAAGTTTGTAACCCCAATATCTAGATAGCTTTGCACAGCTCTTGCCTGCACTGAAACATGGCCCTGCTGGCACCAACCTTTTAGAGATACAAGTAGAAATTAAAGCACACAGAAGACTCTTTGAGACTTTATTCAGCTGCTACATTCAAAGAATAATTTTAAATCAGAACCACATGTATTTTCTTTAAGAAATGGGAATGCTTTCAAATGGGAATGTCAACATAATAAACAATGGCTTTGAATGGTTAAATCTGGATCAGCTTTAAAAATGTCCTTTTCTGTTTCCACTTTTTGGCTAACATTAAATGATTCAATGACTAAAATTAAAAGCATTGCATTTTCATTTTCCTAGGGATTTTTGGCTTTTCTTTTTTCTAATACAGGGAAGTCTGACCTAGTAAAAACATCACGGTGGCTCAAAAGGCAAATATAAAAAAACAAATAAGGCAGCTTATAAACTGTATGAAATCTAATGCTGATAGTGTTGTTCTTGCTGCAGTATATAATAATTGGAACAGATGAATGTTTATGAAATGACTTGCTGGGAAAAAAAATCAAAGCTAAAGATACAAGATACTTCAAATTAATATGGAAATGTGTTTCTAATGGATTTATTTTTTAGTTCAAGTCAGATTTCTTAGATCTGTAACCAGTCTCTCTTCAATGCAGAATGCATAGCATTCACCTCACCTGTTTCTCTTCACAACAGCCCTGTGAGAGAGGCAAGAGTGACCAATTCAAAGTCACCCATTGAGTTTCCATGGCTAGAGGCAAATTTTATTTTATTTATTTATTTATTAAATTTTTATACCGCCCTTCTCCCAAAGGACTCAGGGCGGTGTACAGCCAAAGATAAAACACAATACATAAACAATTAAAACCAACAATTAAAACCTAGCAGATTACAAAAAGGCTGATAATTAAAAGTTTAAATTTAAAATTATAAAAAAAATTTAAAAACCCAGAACAATAAAAACCCCAATTTAAAATTAAAACTATTATGCCAGTTTGAACCAATTTGAACGTGGTCTTCCTTCTTCTAGCTTAACACCCCATTGCTTCTTACTGCTAATCTCAGCAAAATTAACTCTTTATCAGTAGGAAATCAGAGACATGCAGCAAAGAACTGGTAAAATAGAATTATCTGAGACTATGGTAATGTAATAGGGCTATTCATTCTTCTGGGAAAATTTTGTTTAGGTGGAAGAACTATTCTGTCTAGTTTCTTTCTGCCTCTGTCTTTGCCTCCTTCTTCTTCTCCTTCACACCTACTCTTTTGCTGCATCACTTCAGCATGCTTATTTAATATTTAAAAGAGATGATATCATCCATCTTCAGGAAAGCTTGATGGGTGGGATAATGCATTATGCAGCAAAACAGTACACCGGATCTAGGTCAAAGATGCAAACATATATACTTAATCTTAAGTATTTTTCCCAATTTTAAACAGTGAGCTAAAGCAAGCAGATGATAACTGCCAGGGTGAGTCATCGTTGATAACGCTATAGTAGCAAATATAGCAGCAAATACTGTAATGATTTAACAGAATTATCAGACCCAATTCACTTTGTAAAAGACATTGAAATGTTGTGATGTGTCTATACCTACAAAGATCATAATCATGCAAGTCACGGTATTTTCTGTGACAATCTATGGAAGTAAAAATTGGAATTTGAAGTAGGAGAGGAAGATTATTGACATTAGAACTTTGATATTAGAAAAAAATTCCTGAGAATATCATGAACAGTCAAGAAAAAAAAAAACAAATGAAAAATTTAGATCCAGAATTCTCACTAGTGGTACAAATGAACAAGCTCAAGTTGTCCTCCTTTGGATACCTTATACAAGGAAACCCAGTTCTCTGGAAAAAATTCTAATTCTGGGAAAGGCAGAAGGAAAAAGAAAAGGGAATGACCAAGATAAATGAACTCAGTTATAGTGACAATAGGTGACCATTGAAAGGTCTGAAAGACCAGGTTAGGGACGTATCATCATGAGAAAAGCTAAGAGTCAATAATTACTTGATCTGCAAATCTGCAGAAATAGGATGCTGGATAGAATATACCTATTTGCCACACTTCATTAATTTCCCTGTTGTTTTTATTCAGCATATTTAATATTCAATATGGGTATGGGATGAGAGCCATTTTGGTATAGTCGCTAAAACATAAGGCTAGAAATCAGGAGGCCTTCTTGGGCACAGAATCAGCAATGTGAACTTGGTCCAATCACTTTCTCTCAGCAATAGGAAGGAGGCAATTGAAAAACCACTTTTCAAAAACCTTGCCAAGAAAACTGCAGAGACAGTCTCTAAGAATTGAACATGACTGAACAAAAGAAAAGAAAAAGAAAAAGAAGGGGGCAAGGCTCTAAGGGATTGTTTGGAGACAATACAGAAAGGTTATTATTATTATTATTATTATTATTATTATTATTATTATTATTATTATTATTATTATTATTATTATTATTATTATTATTATTATTATTAATTCGATTTTTATACCGCCCTTCTCCCGAAGGACTCAGGGCGGTGTACAGGTTGGAAAGGTTGCTTTGGGATGTACGAAGTCAATTGCATGGAGTAACCATAGGACCAGTTAACACTGCTTTATAAAATTTTAGGGTGCTAATGAATTTCCTCTTGCATGCATCTTTGAAATTGAATCCAAAGCTCTGCACAGATCTAGCATTCAACATTGTTTTTCTCCCAACAATGTTTTTGTCCACCAAACTGTGACATTTTGAGAATACTATTAATATATATGAGATTGTGTGTGTGTGTGTGTGTGTGTGTGTGTGTATTCACACAGAACCTGCCCATAAATGATTTTCTCCCTACATCAATATCAAAGGTCTTTAATTCTGAAAGAAAAAACTGATTACCTTCACTCTGCAAGCAGATCCAGGCACTCGAAGAATACCCTCTGTTTCCAGACCAGTTTCCTCAAGTTTGAGCAATAGCTATGTCATAATAAACAAAGTACTTTTATGCAATTTTTAGTGCAGAGATTTTTTAAAATATAGAAAGAGACATTTTTACAACAATTGGCTCCTATGAACAAAAAAGATTATGCCTAACCAAAATAATCTGTGTGATTAAGTAAACAGAACTACTCCAAATCCCTAAGTGGCTTTTTTTTATTAGGTTTTTAATTCCGTCTACTGAGTGAAAAGCTTAAAGATAACAGATAGCCTGAACTTTTGCCCAAACAAAAATTTAACAAGAAATTAAAACTTTCTGTTGAAGAAATTGTTAGGGCTCTTTAGGAAATAAAATAGTATTATATTCTTCTAGAGAATAATAATAGTAATCACTTATCATTAAATTCTAATGTTATTCTTAGTAAGAAAATACAAGCAAAATAAAATCACGAGATAAAACAACTGTTCCAATTTTTATCATTTAATGAAGAGTCAGCAAGCTTAACTTTTCTACTCAGTGGTGACTATGTTATCTTTTCTAGAGCAGGGCCTCCAATTGGAATCTTCTAGAACAGGGCTGTCAAACTCCCAGCCCCTGGCCTGGATCCGTCACACGCTGGCCACGCCCATGCCTGGTTTAGCGAAGGGGAGGAAAGTCCCGATATGTCATGTGACGCCACCATGACGATGTGAGTTTGACACCCCTGTTCTAGAAGGACTAGAATGGAGGTCCCAGAATTCCTAGCTATTCTGTGAAAAAACTATTGGAAAACTATTGGAGTTATGATACAAAATACATCTGGAGGCTTCAGGTTGAGGAAGCACAATATACACAATGAACTATGAGAGGAATGATTTTACCTGAAGTTATATCTTTCTGACTCAAAACATAAGCAGAAATAACCTTGTCGACTGCCCTGAAACTATAAGATTAATGACTATTATTCTTTATATATGCAGTGCGATTAAGATTAAGCTCTTTAAAATAGTACTCACTTTTTGAAAAATGAGGGGGACTTTAATTCCAGGAAACTTCTTCTGATCATTTTCCAAGAGTACCGCTAATGGAACTCCAAAAAGACCATTTTCTTAAAGAAAAATAATTTAAAATAAGAATCTTCAGCTAAGCAATATTTTGTTGGTTACTAAAATCTTAAATATCTAATGTTATAATATTGTTTGTATCTACCTCTCCTTTTCATCCTTTCTGTCCGGTTCCTTTTCAACTCTATTCCTAAAGCATCATAGACAGCAGTCAATTCAATCAGAGAGAGATAACAAATTTTCTTCATGTCCTCAGGAGACAAATCTCCAACTTCAGTTAATCCAAGTCGACTTTTCCTAATTGAATATTTCTGTAATAGATTTTAAATAATTATTTAACATTAAAACATTATTAAGTATGGATGCATGCATATACTACTTCATCCTTAAATATATTTTTTTACAAAAAATGCAAGTGAATCAAGTTATAAATCATTCTCTTAAGAAGAGTGCTGATCCTCAGCCTATAAATGGCATAGTTAGTTTCCCTCTGTGTTGTAGGAATTTAGGGGAAAAATATTAACTGTATCTGCATTCTTGCCTTGTTAAATGTAAATATAGAAGACTTACAAGTAGCATGGAACCCTTTCACTCCCCCACCCAAACTCATTTAGAATTGTGGTGTTTTTTTCTGAATAATTATGCATAAGATTAGACTAATTTTATGTTTAGGGAAATTATTATATATTAATATGCATCCCTGTAGCAACCATCAGCAAGTCTTCCTATGAAGGATAAACCTAACAGAGAAGGGACTTCCGTTTGGCTCCGTTGGTGATGGAGACAGTCTTTTTAGACCACCAGCCCTGAGATCATGTTAGAGCCATCTAGACAGCACAAATTTATTTATTTATTTTATTTTATTAAATTTTTATACCGCCCTTCTCCCGAAGGACTCAGGGCGGTGTACAGCCAGAATAAAAACAAAATATATACAATTTAAAACAACATTTAAAAAGAGCAAATTTTAAAGGCTGATTATTAAAATTTAGATTTAAAAATTTAAAATAAGAATCTTCAGCTAAGCAATATTTTGTTGGTTACTAAAATCATTAAATTCTAATGTTATTCTTAGTAAGAAAATACAAGCAAAATAAAATCACGAGATAAAACAACTGTTCCAATTTTTATCATTTAATGAAGAGTTAGCAAGCTTAACTTTTCTACTCAGTGGTGACTATGTTATCTTTTCTAGAGCAGGGCCTCCAATTGGAATCTTCTAGAACAGGGCTGTCAAACTCCCAGCCCCTGGCCTGGATCCGTCACACGCTGGCCACGCCCATGCCTGGTTTAGCGAAGGGGAGGAAAGTCCCGATATGTCATGTGACGCCACCATGACGATGTGAGTTTGACACCCCTGTTCTAGAAGGACTAGAATGGAGGTCCCAGAATTCCTAGCTATTCTGTGAACAAACTATTGGAAAACTATTGGAAAACTATTGGAGTTATGATACAAAATACATCTGGAGGCTTCAGGTTGAGGAAGCACAATATACACAATGAACTATGAGAGGAATGATTTTACCTGAAGTTATATCTTTCTGACTCAAAACATAAGCAGAAATAACCTTGTCGACTGCCCTGAAACTATAAGATTAATGACTATTATTCTTTATATATGCAGTGCGATTAAGATTAAGCTCTTTAAAATAGTACTCACTTTTTGAAAAATGAGGGGGACTTTAATTCCAGGAAACTTCTTCTGATCATTTTCCAAGAGTACCGCTAATGGAACTCCAAAAAGACCATTTTCTTAAAGAAAAATAATTTAAAATAAGAATCTTCAGCTAAGCAATATTTTGTTGGTTACTAAAATCTTAAATATCTAATGTTATAATATTGTTTGTATCTACCTCTCCTTTTCATCCTTTCTGTCCGGTTCCTTTTCAACTCTATTCCTAAAGCATCATAGACAGCAGTCAATTCAATCAGAGAGAGATAACGAATTTTCTTCAAAGACAGCCGTCCATCCAGGAGGATCCCCAAGTTGCGAACCACCTCCTTTGGGGCCACTAACTCACCCCCAACAGTCAGCTGCGGTGCAGCTGACTGTACCGGGGTGCCGGCATCCACAGCCACTCCGTCTTGGAGGGATTGAGCTTGAGTCTGTTTCTCCCCATCCAGACCCGTACGGCTTCCAGGCACCGGGACAGCACTTCACCGCCTGCTGGGGTGGTCCGGGTGGAAAAGTACAGCTGAGTATCATCAGCGTACAGATGATAACTCACCCCGAAACCACTGATGACCTCACCCAGCGGCTTCATATAGATGTTGAACAGGGTAGGCGAGAGAATCGACCCCTGAGGCACCCCACAAGTGAGGCGTGCCTCACCCCTCTGCCCCCCTGTCAACACCGTCTGCGGCCGGTCAGAGGGGTAGGGGGGGGACCACCCATAAACGGGGGCCCCACTCCCAATCCCTCCAACCGGCGCAGCAGGATACCATGGTCGATGGTATCGAAGGCCGCTGAGAGATCTAATAGGACCAAGGCAGAGGAACAACCCCTGTCCCTGGCCCTCCAGAGGTCATCCACCAACGCGACCAAAGCCGTCTCCGTGCTATAACCGGGTCGGAAGCCAGACTGGAACGGGTCTAGATAGACAGTTTCCTCCAGGTGCCGGGGGAGCTGCCATGCAACCACACTCTCTACAACCTTCGCCACAAAGCGAAGGTTGGAGACTGGACGATAATTACCCAAAATAGCTGGGTCCAGGGAAGGCTTCTTGAGGAGAGGTCTCACCACCGCCTCTTTCAAGGCGGCGGGGAAAACCCCTTCCATCAAAGAAGCATTTATAATCCCCTGGAGCCAGCCTCGTGTCACTTCCTGAGCAGCCAGCACTAACCAGGAAGGGCACGGGTCCAGTAAACATGTAGTTGCATGTAACCTCCCCAGCAACCTGTCCATGTCCTCGGGAGCCACAGAATCAAACTCATCCCAAATAACCTCAACAAGACGTGTCTCTGTCATCTCAGCTGGATCATCGCAATCTTGGTCCAAACTATCCCGAAGCTGAACGATTTTATCGTATAGATAACCGTTAAACTCCTCAGCTCGTCCCTGTAAGGGGTCATCCCGTCCCTCTTGATGGAGGAGGGAACGGGTCACCCGAAACAGGGCGGCCGGGCGGTTATCTGCCGATGCAATGAGGGTGGAAACGTAGGAACGTTTCGCCTCCCTCATTGCCACTAGGTAGGTCCTAGTAAAGGACCTCACTAGTGTCCGATCAGCCTCGGAACAGCTAGACCTCCAAGTACTCTCTAGGCGTCTTCTCTGGCGTTTCATCTCTCTCAGCTCCTCGGAAAACCAGGGAATCAGCTGTCTGACGGCTCGGAAACCTTTCCCTCGGGAGAAGAGGGAAAGGTGAGTGTACGGGAGGAGGTAGAGCTCCCCGGAAAGCCCCAGGAGTGATTCTAGGGGCTTGAAGGAGAGAGTTTCCTGTTTAAGCCTGAGAGCTCCGGATCCGGGACGAGTCTGCTTTTTAGCAGACCAAATCACCGTGACCATCTCTGCGATCAATATGATAATTTAAATTGATAAATGGCAACACAGACAGAGCAATATCAGGAAGGTCGATAAATGCAAGTACCAGACCTTAACTCCGTTTTTAAATAGTACTTGAGAAGAGTACTTAAGAAGAATAAGAAAATGGTGTTTCTATCTAAAAGGGCGTGAAAGCGAAAGTTAAGGAAGTTCTCATTAACAAGGCTAGCGCTCTTAGCTCTGTTTAAACTTGTTGGAATTTACACTTACATGAAGATTTTATATGGAGAATAAGATATTCTCTTTTTTTTTAAAAAAGATTACAGACTTACTGAAATTGTTGCAAAGTATAAAATTAAACTGAGAAATGGATCTTAAAGATACAAAGTTTAATGTTAAGAACGGTGGAGTCTCGTCATTTCAAATACATAAGCTACAGGAAGATATGAAAAAAAAAATTAAAGGGACTTTTAAAGGAAGCTTTGGAGTCACTATTTTTGGTTATAGATCAAAAATTTAAGCAGATTCAAGAGGAAATCCTGGAAATTAAAGATCAGAATGAGGATATAAGAAATGATGTGTTGGCATTGGCAGCATTTAAACGACTGTGTGAATGTGTGATCCAGTTGGATGAAAGAGTAGAAGAAATTAATCAAGTTAATTTGAATTTGGAAAATAAAATAGAGGAGGTTCAGACAAAGGTGGAAAAGGTAGACGATGAATTGGTGGTGTTGCAATTTAAATCATTGGAGTTTGCTCTGAGAGTTAGAGGACTTAAAGAAAAATATTAACTGTATCTGAATTCTTGCCTTGTTAAATGTAAATATAGAAGACTTACAAGTAGCATGGAACCCTTTCACTCCCCCGCCCAAACTCATTTAGAATTGTGGTTTTTTTTTCTGAATAATTATGCATAAGATTAGACTAATTTTATGTTTAGGGAAATTATTATATATTAATATGCATCCCTGTAGCAACCATCAGCAAGTCTTCCTATGAAGGATAAACCTAACAGAGAAGGGACTTCCGTTTGGCTCCGTTGGTGATGGAGACGGTCTTTTTAGACCGCCAGCCCTGAGATCATGTTAGAGCCATCTAGACAGCACAAATCAGCTGTCTGACGGCTCGGAAACCTTTCCCTCGGGAGAAGAGGGAAAGGTGAGTGTACGGGAGGAGGTAGAGCTCCCCGGAAAGCCCCAGGAGTGATTCTAGGGGCTTGAAGGAGAGAGTTCCCTGTTTAAGCCTGAGAGCTCCGGATCCGGGACGAGTCTGCTTTTTAGCAGACCAAATCACCGTGACCATCTCTGCGATCAATATGATAATTTAAATTGATAAATGGCAACACAGACAGAGCAATATCAGGAAGGTCGATAAATGCAAGTACCAGACCTTAACTCCGTTTTTAAATAGTACTTGAGAAGAGTACTTAAGAAGAATAAGAAAATGGTGTTTCTATCTAAAAGGGCGTGAAAGCGAAAGTTAAGGAAGTTCTCATTAACAAGGCTAGCGCTCTTAGCTCTGTTTAAACTTGTTGGAATTTACACTTACATGAAGATTTTATAAGAAGAATAAAATATTCTCTCTTTTTTTTGAAAAGATCACAGACTTACTGAAATTGTTGCAAAGTATAAAATTAAACTGAGAAATGGATCTTAAAGATACAAAGTTTAATGTTAAGGACAGTGGAGTCTCGTCATTTCAAATACATAAGCTACAGGAAGATATGAAAAAAAATTTAAAGGGACTTTTAAAGGAAGCTTTGGAGTCACAATTTTTGGTTATAGATCAAAAATTTAAGCAGATTCAAGAGGAAATCCTGGAAATTAAAGATCAGAATGAGGATATAAGAAATGATGTGTTGGTAGCATTTAAACGACCGTGTGAATGTGTGATCCAGTTGGATGAAAGAGTAGAAGAAATTAATCAAGTTAATTTAAATTTGGAAAATAAAATAGAGGAGGTTCAGACAAAGGTGGAGAAGGTAGACGATGAATTGGTGGTGTTGCAATTTAAATCAATGGAGTTTGCTCTGACAGTTAGAAGACTTAAAGAAAATAAGCAAGAGAATTTTAAAAAAAAATGTTTGCAGAGGTTTTTGCACAGGTGACTGGAGAGCAACCAGAAGATGTTGTAATTCAAATTGAAAAAATATATCGTGTTAATTCTAAGGTTGCCAGACACGAACAGCTACCAAGAGATATTATGATTTATTTTACAACCAGGAGGATGAGGAATGAAATTTTACAAGCATCTTATAAAAATAAAATCCAAATATTAGGTCAAGAGATATTAATTTTGAAAGAAATTCCTATTAAAATGTTAAGAAGTAGAAAGGATTTTGCTTTTTTGGTGGATGAGCTTAGAAATCGTCAGATATGGTTTAAATGGGATGTTCCAGCTGGTTTAACAGTAAATCATATAGGAAGAAGATATTGTCTTAATACAGTACCTAAAGCAAGAGATTTTTATATTAATGTATTAAAGGCTGGAAGTCCACATCAAATAGTTGAGATTAAAACTGATGCAGAAGAAGCATTGGAAAAAGTAGGGGATGTAAAGGAGAAAAGATTGAGTCAAGTGGTTATTAAATGTAAAGAACAAGGAATAAAGAACAACAATTTCAAGTGAACAGAGTTTCTCTTTATGGGAATAGTTAAATTATAATTAACTTTTGTTAACTTATATATGTTTGTAAGAATAGTTATTTGGAGTTTGTAAAATTTATTTGTATCTGTTTGAATTTATAATTTAAATGTTGGAGATGTGAATGTAGTGATGCTATTTGTTTATATATGGTTGAATTGTCAACAACTGAATTATTTGATTTGGGGGTGTCTTGATAAAAACAGAACAAGAAATGGATTTAATTAAGGAATGCATGAAAATGGCTATAAATTATTTGGTAATTTATAGTGTTGGAAATATGGGGAAGAATTGGGATTAAATGTAAATGGTATTGTTTGAATTTATATTCTAAATGTTGGAGTGATTGTAGTAATGCTAGTTGATTATATGTGGATTTGTTAAAATTTAAATTAATTTGGACAAAAAATAAGGTAATGATAATAATAGATTAAGAAATGGAATATTAAGGATTGGATAAAAATGATATTATTTACTATTATGTATGATGGATCTATAAATCTGGTGGACTATATAAGATATAACTGAAGAATAATACGGAGTAAATTGATTTTAATTTTAATATCAGGCATTGGACTTTTTACTGAAATATTGGAAGATGGAATATCGTATACTGTTGAAGATTGGATACAAAAATTAATGAACTTAAAAGAGAAAGCAGAAACTTTAGAGTACTTAAAAGACTGTCTACGAAAGAATATTAGAATGGAGAAGAAGGATTGAAAAGCTTAAGAATGGATAGAACGTAATTGTAATAGTTTGTTCTCTCTTTTTTTGAATAGATAAGGGGAGTTAAGGTACTAGGGGAGGGATGGAAGTTTATGGATTGTTTGCTTATTTTAGTTTATGATTGTTAGGTGATATAGCCTGTATTTTGCTCTGGGAAGTCCAGGGGGGGGGGATTGGGTGAAGGGGGGTGGAGAGGGGATAGGGTGAGGGTTGGAGGGAGGAGGGGGGAAGTATGGGTAAAAATATCTGTAAAATCTTTTGAATAAAAAAAAAACCTAACAGAGAAGGGCAAATAAATTATAAACAATGTTTTTAAACAAAGATCATGTATCTGGTCTGATACATGGGGAAATCTGTACAAATTCAAGTATTTATAGATAGTAGCCCAATGTTACCCTTCTTCCAACGTACGGGTAATTCTGAAATAATATTTGTGTTCAACATGGAATATTAAGAGTCAATTCTTTTTTAATATTTATGAATTTATTCAAAGCATCTTGATATATAGCTCTCAGCACTTCATGTAGTAATTTATGTAATTATAGACGGCAAGAAACCTGATATAATTATTTTATTTATCCACTTATACAAAATGCTGTTTTACAATAATTAGTTTTTTTAACACTGACATTTTTCTCTGTCTATATTTTTGCTAATTATTATATTATTATGGAACTCCTGAAGCAGCACTCATTCTTCAATTTCGGGGGGGGGGGAATCCCACTAAATCTTGGGATCTTAAAACTTTGTGCCTTTTTCTGAGCTTGCCCAACAGATTCTGGAATTCGTGAAAAATTTATTTGCCTTCAGGCGGAGAGATAAAGAAATTTTATTGATTCTTGGCTCCTTTTAAAACTTTTGATGGATAGAACAAGGCTTTGTATGCCAAATTTGTAGCACCTTTGACTAATTTGAATATAGCATGTGGCTGTATTTAGGCACCCTAAATAAAATTTGATAGGGGAGTGAAATTTCTCTTGACTTTCATAATTTGCAATTAAAGCCTATCAAAGACTTTTTCTCCCAATATGAGTATTCTGTGAATAATTTCCGCAAGTTACCTTAGTTCTTAGTTTTTCATTTCAGAGTAAATAGCACATGTTTAGAAAACAAACTAGTTTTCCTTTTTTTTTTTTAATATAAATCTCCAAAATCAATGTTACATATTTTAAGATAGTCATTATGCTTGAAAGAAATTCAGGCATGATATAGAATACATAAACTTGAGGAGTTTAAACTTACAGGTAATGAGGAATCGTCCTTTTTTAACCTTTGACTTTTGTGACATTCTCTGTGTTTTGGAGGCACCGTGATTGATTCTGAGAAGGAAATTTCAAGGGAAAGCTCCTCTTTCTCCAACTGGCTGCCTTTATTGAGTTCATATTCCATACAGTCACTAGCTGAAATCAAGGGACAATTTTCATGAATGCTGTATTGTCCATGGAAAAAAAAGTACACTCAAAGGCTGGAGTAACTGAGCATTAACCATATATTTCTGTTTTATAGTAAGAACTACATGGCAATTCATGAAAGAATTATGAAGATATTTGTGATTCATTTATTCCACGTCAGTTCCTGAACTGCAGTCCAGGGCTCAGAAATGAGGGACCTGAAGTAGATTTGTAAATGGAATTTTTAAAAATGGTTTTTTTCTCCCCATTTTGAATTCAATGGGTTTTAATCAGGTGCAGACAATATGATGCTCATGGTAACAAAAGCCCTGGTTTGGTTTCTGCCAAAATGGTTAAAAAATTGAAATAATATAGGAAATTCTTTTAATATACAGTATGGCAGTTTATAAAGATTAATGATCTTTTTACAATTAATGTGTAAAAGTAAAAAGTTGAGGTTGTAATGTTGTTATCTTCTATTGTGCTAAAGACAATCAGAGTTTGTTGCAAAAATCAAATCCAGAAAACACACACAGGCAGACTGATGCAGCAGGATTCATTAACTTCTTTATATACATAATAATACATGAAGATAAATGTACAATACCAATAGCTGGTTCACAAGCAAAGGAGAGAAAAGTTCTTAGTTTTAATTCAGCAGAGCAGACAAATTAACACACTGGTTTCAGTTTCTCTGCATGGACTCAGAAGCTGCAGACTAAGACACGCCCTGGCTCTAGTCTGTCTCAGCTTCCAACTGTCTGACTTAGTTGCTATGCCTATTCATTGGCTGATCTATTCCAGTTTATGAATATTCATACTCTGACAAAGACAGTTGGGAGTCAATGCCTTTTTCTTTCCTTCCCCCCCACCCAGTTTTCTATTACTTTTTAAAATTTCTCTTTGTATTTATATTTTGATAAACTAATAAAAATGTATTATAAAAACATTTCTGGGGTCAGAAAGAATAGCATAAAATTTAGTAGACTAGTAAACCTAGGACAAAATCTGATACATAATTAATCATAAGTCCCATAGTGATAAAAGACATTTATTCTGAAGTAATAATAGATAGGATTTCTGCATTAAAATTTAAAAAGGATACTGCCACCAACGATCAAATTATTTCTCAAATTTTAAAAAAACAAAACAAGCTATGTTATCTATTAATAGATACTCACAGCTAACCATTTTCCAATCTGGATTCTGCACAGAAAAATTGATACCATTGGATGTAATAGGTAACACTGGTATAGTCTCAAATGTAGGCTGGAAGACAATAAAACATTAGAATAATTTATCTCTGATACAAATCTGTAATTTTAAAGAACCAATTCATTGACTTTAGTTAGCATTACACAATTTTTTTTCTTTATACTGTACAAATTAAATTGTAATTATAATTAAAATAAAATTATAGTTCATTAAAACAAAAAGGGGAAAAGAAAACCACATAAAATTCCATAGAATTATACCACAATTATCCAAAAGTATGAATGGAAATAATTAGGTTTTTATTAAATTATTTTTATTAAATTTTAATTTAATATTAAAATAAAATATTTTATTAAATTTTTAAATTAAATTAGTATTTATAATTAAAAAAATAATTAACACTGATTGAAATACAGTCGTTCAGTATGGCTTCTCCCATTTCAGCTCTGCTTATCATATAACTGAAATTATACAATGACAACTGGAAATAAAATGCTCTATTAATGAACAGGATAGAAAACACAATATTGATAACATAGTGCGTTCTTGTGTACTGATATTACTGATGGTAAAACTGACTTAAATATCACAAGTTTTTAACTGACAGAGCTGTGGGCAAAAGGAAGTTTTGGTATGTATTTCGTAGAAAGGCTTTTTCAAATATGATTTTTTAAAATGATTGTTAAGTCCTATACATAAAATACTTCTGTGAAGATATATTGAAAGAATAAGTAGACTTCTATTGCAAAACATCTACTTTATATATAAATATATGTTATAGTCATTTTTTTTGTTATCACTAACCAATAAGTTTAGAAAAAAGAATGAGGTGGCCTAAGTAATTGGATACACATTTGTACTTGCACATACTGTATTCCTTTTTACAAACTTTAAATGAGGTTTAATGTTACATAATTTCTTCATGGAAATATATAAAAGGTGATTAGATAAATCATAATTTTTTAATTCTTTTTTTCCCAAGTTTGTAGCTCTTATAGAAATAAAAATTGACTTGAATTTATGAGCACTATCTGGTGAAAGGTTTAAAGAAGAGTGCAGTTTCTATGTATCATCATCACATTCAACAGCAGAATGTATAAAACAAAAAGGTAACAGAAATTACTTTTTGAAAGGCCTTCCTAAACATTTTGGTACAGAGTATTATACCAATTTACAGTGAAACTCCACAGAGTAATCAACCAGTAACCAAAATAATAAAAAAATAAATGACTAAAGCAATAAAATAGTTCACTTACAGAGTGGATACCAAAGATATCACGCACATCTCTGATTGTGTGTTTATTTTTCTTTCTCATGGTCTGAGAATATGTGGTATATCTCTTCTGCACTGCAGCTGCTTGAGTTCGGGTCAATGTTGATAGCAATGCTTCTCCATTGTCTTCTTCAGATTCTGATATTAATGTAGACAGGCCAACATCTTGCAACCATTCAGCTTCTAGTTCACCTTCTATAAAGGAGCAGAAATTATAGGAAGCAAGCTGAGTTAGTCTATGGTAGCAAAATATAAGGAGTCTGGTCACACTTTTTCTGACTAACAAATTTTGCTAAAAGGCATATTTTTTAATTAATTGATAAGATACTTTTAATCTGTTTCACATGTAACCTGGATTATCTGCACGACCAACTTGCTTCTACTCCTTGCCCCTCATATCACCCCTGTTTAAATCTTCTATCAACCTAGCCATTCTAAGAATTTGATGAAGTGAAGTCCAGCTCATGAAAATTCATACCTTTTAATCTATTAGTCCAAAAAGATAAGTCTAGGGTCAAATTAGCATTAGGAATATGATGAAAGGACAAGAAGATTGTCACCACAAAATTCATTCCTCGTCTGATCATCGGATTCTCAAATTTTAATAGGGAGATAACCAGCAAGATCCACAACAAAATACTGTGATGTAAACCAATGTTATTCAAGTCCCACAAACATGATCCTTTCAACACTATTTTAGTTTTTTTTAATTCTTCCTTCCTCACTTGAACTAATTGCTAGTCAGTGTGCCTTAACCACCAATCATGCTCACCTCTGTAGGGCTAGGTTCTATGTGATTACAATTTTTTTTAATAAGAATCTTTGTTAAATTATACTTCTGAAAACAGCTTTGTATGAGCAGGCAGGCACAGAATCTGTAGAACAATGCAGTTTAGTAGAAACATTTCAGAAAACTTGAAAGAACAAATTTGGAAAAGATAGTGGGGAGGAAAGGACATATTTTTGAGATGTCTAAATGCAAAATGTTTTGGTATTGGGAATAAATCAAGGAAACCTTTCTGCACAATCATACTGATCTAAGACAAAATATATCTGTCTATATCCTTGAAACAGGCTTATATGTCATCTTGCAGACAAGTTCTTTCATCTTTTAAAAATAATTGGCTGAAAATACTGGTATTTGACATTCTAGGGTCAAGGGTTGCACAGTGATCTGATTTTGAAGAGAAAATATGATTTGGAGTATGCAAGGGCACACACATAGCTTCTGTTTGTAATGCCTTAAACCAAAGAGTCTGAGGCCCCCAACATCTTGGTCTTTCGGAAGGCTGTCAACACCTGGCCCCCAGATGTTAGGACTGAGATGTTAGGGGACTACAAAATATGTGACTCTATCTTGTGAATTCGTTTCCTTTTATTATTTTTAACTACGTTTGGTTGCAGAGCCCTTTTTACATATTGGATTATTGCAATGTGCTCTACATGAGGCTGCTCTTGAAGACCATCCAAAAGCTGAAAATAGTCTAGAATGTAGTGGCATTTGCATTTCTGGGCACTTTGTGGTTTGCCCATACTAGTGTTACACCACTATTGAATGAGCTGTACTAAGCTGCTTTCCAGGTGCAATTCAAGTTTACAGATTATCACCTTTAAAATTTTACATCACATAGAACCAGGTTATATTTAGGATTGCCTCAATGTGAGAGCATCTGCCCATCCTACTAGACGAGATACAATGGACACATTCCAGATCCATTCTTTAAACCCTGTCATGTGATGGAACCTTGGAGATGCGATTTTTTTGTACCCATCCTGTTCTTTTGGAATAGCTTCCCAAATGAGATTTTGGGTAGGGTATTCTTTTAACCTTCTGGATGGCTGTGAAGATCTGACTCAGGTCTAAAGCACTGGGCCAAGATGAAGTTGAATCAGGGGCCAACAGTATAGAATGGTTTGGAGCAGGAATGAGCAATTAATTTTCCCAAGGAGCACATGAGGAACTGGGACTATTGTGGAGGGCTGAACTAATAACTCCTGGTCAGTTTTGCCCACTTGTGCACAAGGTGGTGCTTTAATCAAGGTGGTGATGGATAGCTGAGCTCGGGTCCCTTCATGCAATGATCACCACTGCTATCTCCTCAGGCTGCTCCTGGTGAACCACATTAATGTTTGATATCCAAAATCATAAGAAATCTGGTAGCAGACTTTTCTGACTAACAAATTTTTTTATAAAAATCACTTCATCAAATGAAATGAAATTTAACATTTTATGGAGAATTTTATGTCTCCTGAGACAAGGTTTCCAGAAAGAGAATTGCCCAACATAGGTAATAGAGAAATAGTATTAGTGGATTTAAAGGATGTGTTACTTCTATTAACTGTTAATATTTGATAGAAAGCCAGTTTGGTCTAGCAACAGGGGTGTCAAACTCAATTTCATTGAGGGCTGCATCAGCTCAGGTTGGGGGGGGGAGGTGGGCATGGCTGATTGGGAGTGTGTGGCCAACCAGGTGGCCATGGCCAAATGGGTGGGCACAGCCAAATCGGTGGGCACAGCCAGTTTGACACCAGTCCCCAAACTGCTGGCATATTTCCTCTTTGCATTGGGTAGACTGGACCAAAGTTACATTGGCCTGATCTTTCCTCTTCGTACTGCTGGCCTGATCTTTCCTCTTAACGTTGGGCAGAACAGGACAGCTCCATGGGCTGGATCTGACCACATCACAGGCTGGATCCGGCCCGCGGGCTTTGAGTTTGACATCCCTGGTCTAGTGACTAAGGCACCAGACTACAAACTGGGAGTTCATGCGTTCAAGTCCTTTCTTAGCCATGAAACCAGCGGGGGACCTTGGCCAGTCACTTTCTCTCAGCCCAACTACCTTCACAGGTTTGTTGTTATGGGGAAAATAGGAAGAATGTGTGTTGGATATTTTTGCTGCCTTGAGTTATTTATAAAAAAAATAATAAAGACAGGATGCAAATACCTAAGTGAAATAAAGTATGCATTTTATACTATAAAAATGATGAGCTGGAGACCTATGCTTATATATGGTCTCTTAATAATTTGTTAAAGCATTGAACTGGTTTTATATGAATGTACTGGGGATTCTCCCCCCTTAGGTTTTTGTTGATTTTTAATTGTATTGTTCATATTCTTTATTGCATTACTTTTTATGTTATATTTTACCAATACTTTTAAAAACATTGCCCTATCTCTGCACTAAGATACGTGGATAAGCTAAAAGCATCTAAATATTTTCACAACTGTCTTTTATTGAAAAACATCAACAGAAAGATATCATTGTAAGCTTCCAATAGAGGTCCTTGGAGGCACTTTACTGGACTAATTTTGCCTTTGGCCTGACTCAGTATGTATCTTTCTATGTTATTGAGAGTAACACAATACAGTAACACAAAAAGGTATTTGTTTTCTATATTTCTGTATTTTAATTCTCCAAAAGGGTTTATGCCGCCGAAAAACCATAATCAGACTACTATACATAATTAATGTATTATTAAATCCTAAAATCATTACTAAAATTATTAAACTCACAATCTTAATAATTACTAGGCATCCCAATGACAATGATTGAATCCTCAAGGGCCATTTTGAAAAGCTCAGCTGAACATTTTTGAAGCCTACTAGTAACCAATGAAGAGCTACTGTTTTGATGAAATGTCACAATTACAGCTTCCAGGTAGATGTCAAGGCAGCCCTCATAGAGCATGCTGCAGTTATTACTACAAAAGATGACAAGGGCTGAATTGGGAATTGTATTCAGGTGGGGAAAGAAACCAAAACAATGAGTGACCCAAGGCATAGACATTTATTTTATTTATTTATTTATTGAATTTATTTGATGCCTATCTTGTAGCAAAGGATTTTGGGTGGATTCCAGCCTTAAAATCCTAACAAATAAATATCTTTAAAAGATATAATGGGAAAGTAAGGAAACCTTCAGAAATTGTTTTGATGTTTAAAAACTTTGACTCAATCTTGAGAAAAAAGAGGTAGAAAATTAAATTGCTATTTGATGCTGCAGTTTAAATATGGTTTTACATTCGATTAGCTCTGGAAGAATGCTGCCTCATGATTTTAATAAAGCTGTATAACTGATTCATTAACTTAGCCCTCAAGGCTCAAGAAACTTTATGCTTAGAAGATACAACTGGGACTATAATTCATTTCCACGATTCCAAGGCAATATTTAACCTCTAGGTCTTCATACAGATCTCTCCCCTGCCCCACCTCCCCACTTATGAAATAAATAAAGCTCTGTTTGTTTGTTTTAATAAATGCTGGATGCAATCAATTCAGAGTAAAGGACTTCAAGGCTGTGGCATTATCCTACTTGTCAAGAAATAAGCCTTTGCAGAACTGTTTAGAGACTGCAGAAAAAACAATAATCTTTGTAGAATTAAAAACATGCTCATCTTCAGAGTACTTCTCCTATTTAAAATCAATGAGACCTAAAGAGTGTTAACCAAATTGCGAATAAAATTTTGAAGATACAAGCCTTTAACACAAAGGAAAAATAATGGATCTCTGTTTATTTGCTGTTTTTATCACTTCAGCTGAGCCATAGCAACTTGAAATGTGCACAACAGGGCACATTTTTGAAAGTATTTATCTTGTGTGACTATAGGGAAGACATTTCAGTGCTCACTGAAATGCCCTTCATGTAAACAAACTTTATATCAATCTCGTGCTATTAAAAAGCAAATATCTTCAAATAATATTGTCCTAAATAGGCGGTGTGATACGTCAGCGGTTAAAGATACTGAGCTTGTCAGTTGGAAAGATGACAACCCAGGTTTAAGACCCGAACACCGCATGTCAGTGGCCTGTCCCATATTAGTTCTGATTATTCTATGATGTACTCACACATTCAATTGCCAACTTAAATCAGCGGCCCCCAACCTTTTGGGCACCAGGAACCAATTTTATGGAGAGAGATTTTTCTTTGGACCAGGTGGGGCGTGGTTTTGTGTGCTGCCTGCATCCCACGGATGGAACTTCACTTATTTGCACAGCCCAGTTTCTGGTATGCCGTGAACTGGTACCAGTCCACAGGCCAGAGGTTAGGGACCCCTGACTTAAATGAATTAATTGAATCAGGGACCAATGTTTCACACTGATTATTTAATGCAATAAAATGAAAAAAGGAACAAACTTTGGGGTAGTTGCTTATCCAGACTCTCTCTATATCCAAAAGGAGACAAATACCATTTCAAAGAATTATGGCTGGTAAAAATCATACCATGAACTTCTGTATTTGACTCTTTTTTTATATAATTTCTGTTGAAGGCTTTTACAGGGAACTATTAGTCAATTAATCATGGAATCCATCCTGCAGTGCTACTTATTTTTATCTTTTAAATGTTATCCAGGAATTCATCTTCCCCCTCAGTTTTCTTATACACTTCAGTATTTTTCATGCAAAACTTCATTCTAAAGTCAGTAAAATTTAAAACCTTAGAAATATTATTATCCAATATAGCTATGCAGTGCTTCTGATTCAGTTCTCAAACATAAATGAACATTTATTACACCAGCACCTTTTTGGAATAAAAACAAGGATCAAGGAAGATCAGAATTGTTTATTCATACCATCAGGAGGCTTGACTTCTAACAGGTTTTGCTCATCTTGCCTGTCTTCCGTGCTCTCCTTGATATTTTCTACCTCACACCAGAAATCCTCCATTGAAGTGCTATCAACAGAAGCTTGTGAATTGGAACGGCTATACACGGGAGGGCGCAATGATTCATTGGAGAGCATTCTGCTAATTCGTTGGCAACGAGGGAGAGATTTCCTGAAACAAAACAAAAATAAAGATCAGGAGAATAATGAAGAACTGATCTTATACTATTCACCTGATGGGCAGATTTTTGAATATTTACACTCAATTAGTCAAGTTGTTAATTTTGTTCTCTGCAGGTGTAAAAGTTAGTTTCAGGTGGAAAATAAAAATAAGGAACCTCTATCGTTCATTCAAACTTCCCCACTGTTTGGGCTCACCGAACTGTTTGAGGTCATATCCTTCTGACTCTTTAAAGCAAAGAAAACCTGAAGTAAAATTGGTAGCACAGTTATGTGGTTTCACTTAGCAATTGCTTCACTTAATGAAAGATTTACAGGAATCAAATGTGGTTGCCACATGAGGACTACCTGCATTGTGTTTTATGTCAAGTCAAAACATAGTAGAAAATCATATTCATATTATATGATAGGGTGCCATAAGTTTTGACAGCACAATCTGGGAAATATTAATAGTTACAAAAATGGAGCTCACGGTTAAGTTTATAGTAGATTTTCCCCCAGTGCCTTAAATAATGATATTCCAGATAATAAAGCAAAAAGACAGTAAAGCACATGTTCTGTTTATCCACACACAGACACACACACAAACGGGGGAGGGAGAGAAAGAGAGAAAGTCCTATTTTTCCAGTACTACATTATAAAGGGTTACAATTGCTTTAATAATCACAAGAAAAACTGTCTGCATATTGCAAGTATGGTTTTGTTATTAACGCATTACAATAAATTGCCTGCTTTCCAAGTAACTGTGTCAAACAATACTTTATTGTCAAGATTAAAAGTTTAAGGATATAGAGAGAAATCAAACTATATGAAAAGAAAAATCAAAATGGTAAGTTTTTGTAAGAAAAAGTTTTATACAAGTCAGTGGAAAAGAATGTTCCACACAACTCTGTGATGTGCAAATAAACAATAGTGAAATGATTCTAACCAAATATACCTATTAACCAGCTGTCAAATGATAAAATATAATTCAGGCTTTTAAAGCAGATGGTATATTTTGCAAAAGACAGTAACATTTTTTGGTTTTACGGAGTAATATTTTTATGAAAGAAAAAATATTAATTGTAGAAAAATGCAAATATTTCATATTTCGTATGCATTACAACAGTTACTGCTTTGAGATAGATAAGATATAGAACAAATATGATTAAGTGGATTCTATCTAGTTTGGTTATTGGTACTGCATGAAAAAACAAGGGAATGAAGTAATTTTAAAGGCTGTTTGTACTATGATTTTTAGAAGAGACTAAATCTATGTATGTTTATCTCTAGAGTTGTCATTCCTGTCTACTACATGAACAGATGCACTCTACTTTTTTTAAAAAATCTCTTAATTTCAGAGAGTACACATAACTGCTGCTGTATAAAGTTGGAGGGCTCTTGTATGAAATTCTGCATATTTGAATATTAGACTGAAGTAAGAATGATATTAGACTGAAGTAAGCATTGGTATTAACAATCACAAAGCAGTCATGATTATATCAATTAAGGGCTTTATTTCATGATGAAACTGGTTGCCTACTAAGCTGAAGAAGCAATGCAATTTGTCCTAATTATTTTATTTTATTTTATTATATCCTATCACAATCCCAAAGAATTACAAAATTCTAAGTACGACTCTTCAGATTTTAGTTACTCCTTGGGTACAATTGTTTGCGAATAGGAGAATAGGCAGAATCTTTACGTAAACTAGATAAAGAAATTAAGAAGTTAAAGCTGAATAATAGCATAAAGCTGGGAAGTGGGAAGTAATACCAGGGCCAAGTGGCACAGCCCTGTAGAAGTAGGAAGTGCGATGCAGAGGTGGGTTTCAGCAGGTTCTGACCAGTTCTGGAGAACCTGTAGCGGAAATTTTGAGTAGTTCGGAGAACCGGTATTAAAATTTTGACTGGCCCTGCCCCCATCTATTCTCTGCCTCCCAAATTCCAGCTGATCAGGAGGAAATGGGGATTTTTCAGTAACCTTCCCCTGGATTGGGATAGGAATGGAGATTTACAGTATCCTTCCCCTGCCATGCCCACCAAGCCACACCCACAGAACCGGTAGTAAACAAATTTGAAACCCACCCCTGGTGCAATGCCATGTTAAGTGCCACAGTAGAAATTAGAAATGTGAAGCAGTGGGAGAGGACTTAGAACGGCAAAGTATTTTGAGGCACATGCATCTCCAACCTATACTTTGCTTACATGCAAGAGTAAGTAAAGTATAGGTAAATTATCCTAGCCCAGCTTCTAGCTTCTATTTGTATATACCGGTATATATTTGTTGACTTATAAAACCTTGCGGTCATTAAAATATACTTAATTTTTTGCATGCATTATTGGGGCTATCAGGAAAGAAGGCGATACTATGGTGTTGTCCTTCTTTGCCAAAGAAGTCCAAAAACTTTAGAAAGTTTAGAAACAATTATTAACTACTTATTGTAGATAAACAATAGCTACGTGTTAAATAATAAATTTCCCTACATAATTTCTTATGGAGATTCAAGAAATATAAAATATAAATCTAAAATAGTGTTGTGTGAACACTATTTTCACACAACACTATTTTAGGAAGCACTTCAGAAAGTATCCAATAATAACCATGACACAGACAACACAGCTGTTCTTTTCTTCTTCTTCTTCTTCTTCATCATCATCATCTTAAGTGCAAACATTTTTAGATTTTTAAGTTTGGGCAAGATGTCTTTATTACATGTAACAGTTAAGAAAATAAACTCATTGTAAATTATGAAAAGTTGCACATGACAGCAGTTTTCCAAGCTGTATTATTTTTGGACCATTCTTTCATATAATCAGTTTGGTTTCATGCTGCAGAGGCATCTGAGGACTGAAGAGATGATAGAGGAACAAAATGGTTTGCTTGGATTAGATGGACTGTTAATCACTGTCAGGAAATTAAAACATTCCTGTGTCTGGAGAAAGGGCCACTAACCATGATCTTTGCCCTTATCTAGCCCTATTACTTTGTTAGCATAACCACCATATAAGGAAAAAAAGAGTTTGTGATTTCAACAGCAGGCTTTTCTTTTTATTATGGGACTATGTAAGAAACAAATACAAACTGATTGTGTCACACTTGTAGCATTTAACTCATTTGTGTTGTTTAAAAGGACAGTCACAGCTGTTCAGACCAAATAAGCAAGAAACAACTAAGAAACAACTAAGAAACATCTAAGACATGAATGGAATGTATATAGTGTTTAATTTTGTGATTATATTGTTTTCTAGTATTTACATCTTATAGGAACATGAATGTATGAAACACATTGAGATCTTCAAGACTGCCTTGTACAAAATGGATATTTGATGTACATGTTATATTGCAGTATGGATTGAAGATTATATTATATTCATGGGGAAATAACCTACTAGCCTACTTGGAAATTGGTGTTCTGTGATTGACTGCACCCAATTGCAACAATCAGGTGAAAATGTTTTCTTTTTGTCTATGCATTCCCAGGGTCCATGTAGCAGAAGCAATATGCAAATAAATTACAATCAATCAATCAAATTATTTTGCCAAAATGATTAATTATATACCAATAGGCTTTTTGTTCCTCCATTGATCTTCACTACCTTTCAAATGATGTGAACTAGATTACAGAATCATTTCTGAATCAATTCAGTAGAAAATCATCTAGGTCTAATGTCATGCTAGATGAATTGAGTCGAATGCCTGTAGAAAAATAATGCCTGAATTTGATAATTGAAGAGGATATAAAACAAACATTTGTATCCAGCTGCCCTTTGCTAAGTGTTTACTGCAGGTGAAAGACAGGGAATTGGCAGTATAGCATCATGGTGTTACTTTGATTTAAAAATATGTAAAAAAAAACAAAACTTCCTGGAAAACCTGGAATCTGAAAAAGCTGAAGATTCCCTTGAAAATCCGGGGTGGGGGTGGGGAACCATGAGCTTTAAATAGCATTCCATTTCAATTAGTAATGGAATTCTGGAGACAACTGAGAAAACAAACAAAACAACCCAGATTTCTCACTCAAGGCACAAATGAACAGGCTGATCCTACTTCTCACACATTATGCAAAGATCTAATTGAGAATAACTCAATTACAGTGGCAATGATTGTTGGAAGACCTGAAAGACCAGGTCAAGGACAAATTGTCTCGAAGAAAATCTATGTGGTCAACAATGAGTTGATGGTTCGTAATATTTCAAATTAACTGGGTGAGAAAATATTGTATGCAATACCATATACAATTAAAAAAGCAGTGTTATCCATCAGTGTTATCCTGTGCTCAGTTGAAAGGTTTTATTAGTCAATTCTTCTTTCAGAAAGGACTCCCATATTGAATTTTAAAATATTAAGCATTCTGGATGCAATTTGATGTTAGCCAGAAGAAAATTTCTTTTTCGGCTTTCACAAGAATCGTGAAATAGAAACAAATTCTACATGTAATTCTTCCAAATTCTAATGCTTTTGTATAGGTCTATCAGCATATAGAACATGTATTATCAAAGTATATGGAAGAAAAGGTGAACCAAGGAGGTATTTTCAAGTTTGAAGAATAAATGTTCTTATGGTGCCATATTTGGGTTTTCTCGCTCTCTTTTGATAGGTGTTTAGTCTGCTAGGGTACATTTACAAATCGGGCACTATTTGGGACTGTTCTTTCAGCAACCATTCAACAGTAGGACAAGCGCTGAACAAAGGGGCTTAACAATTCATACCCAAAATTCCAACTATTGCAGGGACCCCACAGTTGGGATCAAAATTCTGAAGTAGGTAGGACGTTGTAGCAGATAATTTTATGTACTAGGCAGCCCAGCCATATTTGGAAGCATTTCAACTATGCTTAGCCGCCCCATCTATGCCTTTTGGCCCTTTACTGTCCTGCACTCTGACACCCCAGGTGACCTTCACCATCTTCTTGCTCCCACTAGGCATGCCTAGCAAGGTTGATGGGCTGGCCTGGGGCTGGATTTTGCTGCAGTGCAGGGGCTGCTTTTGTAGCCATAGAGGCACAGTGCATCAAAATACTCCTTTGCTCCTCACTTCTGGTCCAGGCTTGAGCTACCTTCATGTTGAGGGGAAAAAATCTCAAAACATTCCTTTGCAAGGAGCTCCTGGCAGGGTGAGGCTTTGGTTCCATAAAGGGGGGGGAAAAAAAGCCCAAAGCACTCTCATACCTGAGAGGTATGTGGCTTTTTGATGCACTGCAGAAATTGAAAAGATCAGTTTCAAATTATTATTATTAATGGATCAAATAAAAATGTAATCTCTCCTTGAACAGAAACCACAGACTTCATGTTTGAAAATGAATGATAGATTAAAAATGATCATGTTGGGAAAGCTTGGAGGAATTAAAAGAAAAGGTAGTAGAAGAGAAGATGGGATGATGGGATCAAACTGATTGTTAAATAAGTTATTAAAGAGAGGTCAAGGTGGTAAAGATTTTTCTGTACAATCACCTCTTGACTAGATTAAATATCACCTCAAAATCAATAGAAAAGTGCAAATTAACATCTTGTGCAGGATATAATTGAGAGGTTATTTAAGATGATGTAAATTACTAACCCTTTCATTTTATGTTAAAAGTTTAATTTTTGGAACTTACCTCTAATTAGCATCATCAAAATCCTCAATTAATTGATTTGAAGAGAATTTCTAATTGTATACAAGAAGAAATAATATATATTGCTATACCTGTTATTTTTCCATATAAATCATGACATGTCCTAAATTTGGGCTAATTATAAGTATGTTGATATCTTCTGAATATGTGGCATGAATTGGAAATTCTAATTCAAGCTTTTCGTTTTCCAGAAATAGGAAACATAAATATATCTGCAAGCCACTATCTGCGGTGCTTACAGATAAGTGTGTGAATTGTGTATGAAAGATAGCAGAATTAAAAATACTTAAGGCATTGACATAAGAAATCAAAGAGGATAAAACCCTACAGAGATTTTCTTGCAGTATTCATAAAATATTTGGCAAATTAGCATCACAACATGTTTTGCCTCTAAGTTTGTTAAATAGAACAATTTTCAAGTCTTAAATAGCATAGAACCAACTTCTAGCATACTGTACTTTTAGCTCCCATTCTCTAAAGTAATGATTTAGTGATGATTAAAAATCATAACATTTGCTGCAATTATACATACATGTATTTCATATTTTTTAAAATTGGAATTGAATTATCAAAATATTTCTATTATTAAAGTTTTGTTTCTATACTTACTGAGAATAATGAACACTCATAAAATCATATAGCTAAAAAGTACTATGATATTATAGAGTTTCAACCTTATGAATATTTGGTTAGAAATAAACCTGCAACATATATCACTATAATTTTGCTCAAACTTTATTTCAAATGCCCTGTAAAAATTTGTCAAACAATTTAGGTAATATCTATCATTTTGAGATTTTAAAAACATGTTTATATATCTACACAATAGATAATGTGCATAGGTAGTTTGGATTGCAAATATATGTTAAATTTACTAGCATTTAGAAAGTTTGGATCCGATTCACAATACTATCAACTCTTAAAAAAATGGATATAATCTCACTTTTCAGTATCTATCCATTTTTAAAGCTATATTTAGCTCAGTATTGTGGTAATATAGATTGTAACTTCATGTTTGGGTTTTTTCTGCAACCCCTTGTTATTTTTTTAAAATGAGAAGAAAATATTGATGAGCTATGTCTATAGAACAACTTACCTTAGTGGGTTAGGATTTTATTGAAAATATAGAGTAAAAAGAATGTCTTTTGTCATAAACCCCTGGCAGTTGATCGTTTTCTAACAACATACATAGTCTGAAACTCTTCTGCCTCTGATAAGATAGACTAAAGCTTTGTATTTCTGGTTTTAAAAAAGGGCTCTTTGCAAAAAAAAAAAAAAGGAGGGAGAGAGACTGTTGGTCTTTGAGAGAAATAGAACCTCTCTTCACAGTAACTAATTAAATGCTTGATGCCTTCAGGACAAATGCTTGGACTACATTTTTCTGGCTATGTCAGGACTTAAACCTTTCATGCACTTGCCTAGTAGAGAAATTAAAACTCAATTGGCTGTGAGTAATCCTGATGATTCATAAGAGCTCCATTTCTAAGAATAGGGGAAACAAACCAAAATTATTTATTTTCCACTACAAGACTATAATATCTCATTTAGTTAAGAAATGAGAATCTATTGCCATCATCCTGCCCAGAATTTATAATGTACAATAAAATGCACTGAAAATATACCGGTAAGTTCATAAAACATGTAAAGAATCTTTATTAAAAATAGACGTTTGGGATCATTCTTTGGAAAAGTTTCTTGAAAAGTGGTCCTTTTAAAAGTTGCAAAACAATGAGAGTTACATTTCTGCTATAAAGAATACTTCAAAGAGTCCTTTCTTAGCTATCACAATTGGGACCAGCAAAACTCCATCACTAAGTCCCATAGTTGCTAAGTGGAAAATTATGTGACTACAACATACTTATTTCCCATTTGTCCATTAAGAAAATCACTGTGGTCATTAAGCAAAACACTATGTGATTGTGACTTATGATTTTACTTCCACATTTTCCACAAATACTGTTCGTTGCAAACTGATTTGGAAGCATGCAAATAGCAATCACATGACTTTGGAGATTTCAGTGGTCATAAATGTGAGGATTGGTTCCAAAACTGTTTTTTTTTATACTGTTTAACCTCAAATGATTGATAAACAAGGCGGTCATTAAGTAAGGACTACATGTAAAATACATCTGCAACAAAATGATCAGACAATCTTTCAAAAATATTAGGGGATCAAATTTAGGGAATCAAATTTAACTCCAATACAGAAATTATAATAAATGCTAGATGGCCATTTAACTTCATTGAGCCATTCTCTTTTCTGAACAGTTGCTTCCACTGTCAAACTACTCTTAACCATTTAGAAAGTACCCAGAAGTAAAATGAACTATATTATTATTTAATAATAATATTAAATAATTGAGAATTTATTGTGAACCGATAGTAAAGGTAAGTAGAATCCACTCCTGAAGAGATCAATTATAATAGAAAAGATGTGATATTCTGAATCTGACAAATTATAAGGATTCACAAGTTCCAAGTGAAGCGAAAGCAAAAGAATAAAGCCAAGCCATTTCTATGATTGTGAGCATATACTCACTATTTTCAAGGCAAACATCAGGAATCACTTGGATGTCCTGAACCTAACTGATAAGAATCTGAGGAATTCAAGTAAAGCCAGATGCCAAGTGCAAGAACTTGGTTGCAAGTACCCTTTGAGTAGGTCTGTTGTAACTTTGACCAGTCAGTGTTGTTAAGCGAAGACTACCTGTACATGGTAAAATTCCAATTTTAGCAACATTCCAGTTTGAAAATAAATATATTTCCTTATTTGAAATGTATTTTAGAAGATTTTCAAAACATGGTGATCAAGAGATGACATCATGTTATAGTAAGTCTAAGAATAAACATTTACAAAGGAATTTTATTCTAAAAAAAAGGTTTATATTCAGAGGTACTGTAATTACTGGAAATAATATTTCTCTCTCATATAGCAAAATATATTATCCTTTATTTCATACTGTGAGAATGTGGTGCAAAGTCTGTATAATACAGAAAAATGATAAATCATGTATATGACTAGTACCGGGACTTGCTGGAAAAGTATACTGTATTGTTCCAGTTATTTAAACATTATCAGGAAGTAAGATTTGGTCAAGGTTTTAAGACTGTATTATCTTTATATTGAGGCTGGAAAATCATCCTTTGTTCAGAAGTGATGACTTAGCTGTCTTGAAGATTCCAAGGCATAACTCATAATCAGGATTCTCCAAATCCTGATTATGAGTTATCCACTGAAAATATTTTTGAATTCACTCTCTTATTATAGGTCCATGATGGCGAACCTATGGCACGCGTGTTTACTTCCCACTGGAAGTGAGGAAATGGACTGTTTCCGGCCTCGAGGGGGCTCCGGTGTGTGTGTGGGAAAGACCATTTTTGCCCTCCACAGGCTCCAAGAAAGCCTCTTGAAAAACAGACCTACCGGGCCCACCTGGCCATCACTTGCCAAAAGTGGGGGTTGCGCGGGAGGTCGTGCATGTATGCATGGGGGGTGGGGCACATTGAATTATGGGTGGGGGCACACGCGTGCATGACCCTCCATGCTCCCCCCGCTTTTGGCACGCAATGGCAAAAAGGTTAGCCATCACTGCTATAGGTGTATTGAAGAATCATTAATCATTCATAGTTTCAAAATATTTTTAATAACTTACAAATTCTGTAGGCTTTTTTAGCAACTTCATCTGTACTGAAATCAGCAATTATGTCCACCCACAGACAAATCAAGCATAGGATGACTAGAGGGACATTTGTTTCACAACAGACATTTGCTGTTGAGCTTATCCAGTCTAGGCCACTGCTGTCCATAAAGTTAGAAAGTGAAGTGTAATGGCATGAGATAAAAACAGTGTAAATGTGATAACTATATAAAAAGCTCATAGTATCTAATTCTAGATCCTTATTAAGAGAAAAATATAACTATACACAAAAAGACAAGGAGGCCTTTAGTCTAGTTTGAGATGTCAAGCAATGCTATCAACATCTTTATCAAACAGACTTTTCATCACATATAAACATTCTTGTTTATATATTCAATCCATTAAAAGGGATTAATTTCCTTCTTAGGTTTCCCAAAAGTGGTTTTTCAAGAGGCAACTGGGCTTTCTGGTTTTTCTTCAAAGACGTTTCACTATGAGGATATATTTAAAGATTTAAAATATATTGATTTCTAATTATTCTTACAGATCTTAAAAAAGAATTTACTTCAGAAAAGAGTTTATCTGGGTGTTATGGACTTTTTATTGTATTCTAATATAGAGGTCCCCAATCCCAGGGCCAGGAATTGAGCCGCTGAAGCAATGGGCAACTGCACAAAACTTCATTTGCATATGCATGAGATTTACGTTGTGCACATGAAACCATTCCCCCCTTCTGCTAGCAAAACTGCCAAAGCCACTGCCAGATCTAATAGAACTTTATATGGGATAATTTGAAAACATTGACAAGATTTTTGTATCTAATAGCCATAATAATGCATTGGCAAGCTTCACAATATGGTAGACCAAGCAGGCACCTCTGCATCTATGAGACTATTTCATGGCAGTAGTAGTAGTCTTGGATGTCAGTACTCAAAATGGACAGAAGTGTATATTGCATGAAATGTGCTGCTACATTTGAGGTAACTGAAATAGGAATGAGGACAAGTGATGTTTATTTTCAGGGACACAATGGCCAGAACAAAATAGAAAATTTTAATTTGCTTCAGAGGAGATTAAATATTTTGGACTTCACAATAGTTTTTGATACATTGCTTTTGCATCACAGCAATCAGTTGGTAATTAATTATGTGCCATCAGTCACAGTCAACTCTTAGCACCATATAGATAGTTTCAAAGAATGGTTGACATTTGTGAACATACTGTTAAAGTAAGTTCTTATAACAAACACTAGTATACTTCTTACGGCATGTTACAACAATGCACACAGTGTATCTTGCAGCTATAAGTTTAATCAGAAAATTATGATTAATATCAAGGCAATCTATTGTTGTGAATAACCAAGCATAATCTTTATCATAAACAATCTAGCTATCTGCTTTATAATTTGATGCTGTATATTAATCCAGTGCAAAATTCAGAGACACAAAAACAGAGAGGCAAAACAATACATTCAAAAGCCAGGTGGTACTCTGCAATATTAGCATACTATCTTAAAGTACTAGAGTACTTCCTCTCGTACTTGAAGCCAAAGTCAATATAAAAAGTGCCAGAAAGGATGTAACCTTATCCAGAACAAAAATACATGCTACTTGAAAAAAATCTGTTTTATAATTCTTTATTTAATTCTGTAAACTCTATTGATAAAGATACTTTATATAATTCTATTATCAGTACAGTCAATCTCACATTAATGGAGGATAATTATTATATATTTGATTCTGTGGAAATCGGTACATGTATCAGTGAATTTTTAAGTAATGTTTAATCTATTATATTGTTGAACCTACTGTTGTGTAATATGTATTTTTTATTGTTATATAATGAAAATGTTTATCTATAAATCCAGTCTTATTTAGGCAGGTATGGGTATATTTGTGTATTTCTCTCTGAATGTGTGTGTTTGTGGGTGTGGGTGTATGCATCAACAGTTGTTTCAGTGAATATTTTCAAATCTCTTTTATTAACCGTAGCTATGTTGATCCAGCCCAGCTGTTTAACTCTACCCAGAAATATATTGGTGAACATTTTAAAATTTCTTCTAGGATATATTAAGAGTTTGTACTACTATCTTAGTTGAATGACATCATTTTGAACAACTGCAGAGAAATAGTGATATAGTGAATATAACTTTAAAGAACATTTTAAATTTTTCATTCATCTAAATATCTGTTATTATACTTAACACAACACTATTTTAATTTATATTTTGTAATGAATAATGATGCTATTTGACTTCTTTCTAAAATCTCATCTAAAGACTGATCACCAATCAAAACTGCATCGTTTCCATGTAGTGAAATTTATTCATTCGTAATTTACATTCGTAAATGTAACAGCATATATTATAAATGTGTACTTAGACAGTAATTTAAAAGAAACCAATTACACAAAGAAAGTATTTTTTTAAAATATGTAAAAATCAACAATCCTCCGTAACATGTGCTAGTGTAAACTTTAAAAATATAAAGAAAAGGATACTGATTTTGAAAAGTTATCAATTTATCTTTGACAGTGTTGTTGTGTATTGCCTACAAAGCTGTCCTAGATAAAAACACTTATGAGAAAAGGAAGTCTCGGGAAGTTGCAAATCTTAACTTTGATTCTAAGATACCATTTAAAGAACTGTTTAAAATACAAACACTGCATGTGATAAGGAACAAAGAATATAATGCAGATTAAGTTGCCCAGAACACATAAATGACTATACTTTATTCCAATGCTTTAAAACACTGAATGGCCCATGAACTTTCCACAATGCCAGTTTTGATCTCTGCCATTCTCAGTCATATCGATGAACTAAGGAAACAAATAAAACAAAATCAATGAAAAATGAATTTATTTTACTGTTGCTTACCATATTTCCCATTATAACAGCAAAGGCTGAAAACTGTCCTTGGGCAGTGGTGGGTTGCCCCCGGTTCTCTCCGGTTCTGTAGAGCCGGTAGTAAAACTCTGCTGGCGTTTGGAGAACCGGTGGTAATGGCTGGCTGGCCACGCCCCCAAACCGTTTCTCCGATCATAAGAGGGTTTTTTTGTTTTTTTTACTTTTAAAAGCCTCTTTCCTTCACCCAAAAAGTGGGGGGAAAAACCCCTCTGATGATCGTGTGGCTGAGCAGAGATCCTCAGAGGAGCATTTTAAAAACTTTTTTTCTCTGGTCACCCAATCCTCCCTCCTCACTTACTTATTAAGCAAGCTCCTTTCACGCTCGCTTTCCTTCGGCGTCTCCAATCAGTTACATTGTCTGGAAGGCAGAATCAATAGCAGCTAATGTAATTGATTGGAGTTCCCCAGGAATTCTGGGAGCTGAAGTCCACAAATCTGCCTGGAATCCATTGCTCAGCCAAATGCTTTGCTGGCTGAGGAACTCTGGGAGTTGAAGTCCACAAACTTTAAAGTTATAAGGTTGGAGACCCAGATCTACAAACATTAAATAAAATAACAAAATATTTGTGCAGCTTTCTGAGATTTGGTGTGTTTCTGTAGTGCTTCACTCTAACTACACAAAGACACAGAATCTCACAAAGCTGTATGTGGCATTTTGTGTGAGTCTGTTGTGTTGTGTGTGTAAAGTGTGAAACTTGGTTTTTGAGCTTTTTGTGGCTTTGTGAGGTTCCTGCTTGTTGCAGGGGCCCTTTTGGGTGAAGTGAAGCTGCTTTTACATTGTGGGTGAGTCAGTTGTGTTGTATTGTGGTATATGTTTGTAAAGTGTGAAACTTGGTTTTTGGTACCTCTTATTGTTTTGTATACTTTGTTTATTATTTTTATTATTTATTGTTATTGGCCACACCCACCCAGTCACATGATGGCCAAGCCACTCTCACCCAGTCACATGACCACCAAACCATGCCCTGTGTCACATGACCGCCAAGCCACACCTACAAAATAAGCCACACCCACAGAACCGGTAGTAAAAAAAAATTAGAACCCACCTCTGTCCTTGGGCCTATATATTTTAGCCTGATTGTGTATATATGATGCATTTGTATGGGTTTTCAGTTGAAGCAGAGGTGCTATAATATTCACTGGGTAACTAGGCAACAGGGTTCTGCCCTGCTTTTATCACACACACCCCACACGCATCAAAAACAAAACAACAATAACAAAAACCCTATCATGTCTGCTGAGGCAATTTTATTGCTGTTTGCCTGCTAGTAAGATGTAGCTCTGTGAAAACAAGCTTTGATTTGGCTTGATGAAGCTCTTCATGCTCCAGACACACTGCTATTCCATTCACTGCAGTGAAGAGGCAATCTGATTTGGCTCAATGAGACACTTCACATGTCCTAAAAGCCTTGACTTGAAGCTCCATTAGTCAAAAGTGACATTCAGCAGCTGAGAGAAGCATCAGAAGAAACTTCTGCACTATACAGAATATGCAAGAGCTTCTTTTGAATATTAGAATTAAAAGCAAGAAGCTAAAGGAAACAAGGTCATTTTTTTTATCTCTAAGCAAAGTGACAAGGAAGTGAAGAACGGTTGAAGTGAGAGACTCAAGTTTTCATTAAAGCAAAGAATCCTCCTCAAAGATTTGCATGGTCCTTATCACTTTATGGTAATAGAACTTTACATGCACAGATTATATGTCTTCACTGAATAACAATATCCCTGTGAAACGGAATATTCCTCCGATCAATGCAGATTATTTTGAGCAAATAGATAGTTTCACACACACATACACATCCACTAGCCCTGACAGGACTATATTGGGAAAGTACCTCTAAAATTTAAAATTATTTTCTAACTATGAATTTTTATATGATAAGGTCTAAGCAAAATTAAGACTGCTGCTTGCTATGAGTGATGGGAAATGCTGCAATTATTTCCATCGCAAACATACATGCAGTACCGTGCTCTTTTAAGTAAATAGTAATTTGCTTTCAAAATGATTGAAGGAATTATGAATTATTAGATGGGGTTTATTATGATCACAGAGTAGAGTTGAAAATAAAGCACATTAAATAAAAAAACCAAAATGAGATAAGAATGTTACAAGTGGTGGTTTATTGATGGGAACTCAAAGTGTGTCTGGTTTTAGCAGTATAACAAGACTTTGCTATGTTTAAGGAAATTAAATCATATGGTTATTTAATATTAAATTGTTAGTAACTATATAAATTAATTATAATTCTGGAAAAGATTTTAAAAATGACTAGCAATTAGAAAATGAATTAAATTCTCATAATTACAGGACAATAACATTTCTATTAGGAATAATTTATTTCTGGATATTTTTAAGTAACACTTTTGTTTTCAAGCCAATAGCTTAAAAAACCAGAGAGGTAACATTAGGAAAATTTCCACCTGTTTAGATGCACATTAAAAGAAGTATATAAACAACATAATTCTGTGCTGTCTCTATACTTACCTACCCAAGATTCCATTAGACGTTCCAGTTACCAGCCTCTTTTCAAAGCTCACAAATTTTATTATAAGAATTAGCTGTTCTTCCTGAATTGTCAAGTATTTTTAGAACTTACTGTATATTTGATAATGAAACTCTCTCTTAGATATTATGCAAGTACAGGTGGTACCAGACTGCTGCATATTTTTTTCCCTTAGAGATATGTGAGTAGCTTCATCAAAACTATCTTTCAATCAGGAAACTCAAATTAATCCTGTTTGCCCAAGAGCGAATATATCTCTGTTATTAGGATAATTAACTTCTTTTTCAGTTTGCTGCACCATTGACTGCTAAACTGGTAAATTGCATTCAATTAATATTTAAGCTACATTATTATTTTATATTAGTTTTATATTAAAATTTAATTTAAATTTAAAAATAGGTATTGTATTTGTCATGTTTAAATATTTTGTATTTATTTTCATCTTTCATATTTAAATTTTTTTAGTGCAGTCAACTCTGGTGGCATAAATAAAGACCAAGCAAACCCATTATAAACCAAAATGAGGAAGACACCTGGATTCAACTGTAACAAGCTTTGGAAGAGTACGGTATTGGGGAATGTTCATTTGGGTACATCCAGTTATGACAGATTTGATTCTAATTTTTGCTATTTTCATGGAAAGACAATACAATTATGAATGCAAATTTTATTTCAGTACACGTAGTCCTCAGCTTACAACAGTTCACTTAGCGACCATTCAAAGTTACAATGACACTAGAAAAAAGTGACTTATGACCGTTTTTCACACTTATGATCCAGAGGTGGGTTTTAGCAGGTTCTGACCAGTTCTGGAGAACCGGTAGTAGAAATTTTGAATAGTTCAGAGAACTGGTAAATATCACCGCAAACTGGCCCTACCTGAATCTATTCTTTGTCTCCAGAGTCCCAGCTGATCGAGAGGAAATGGAGATTTTACAGTATCCTTCCCTTGGAGTGGGGTGGGAATGGAAATTTTACAGAATCCTTCCCCTGCCACACTCACCAAGCCACGTCCACAAAACTGGTAGTAAAAAAAAATTAGAACCCACCTCTGTCCTTGGGCCTATATATTTTAGCCTGATTGTGTGTATATGATGCATTTGTATGGGTTTTCAGTTGAAGCAGAGGTGCTATAATATTCACTGGGTAACTAGGCAACAGGGTTCTGCCCTGCTTTTATCACACACACCCCCACACGCATCAAAAACAAAACAACAACAATAACAAAAACCCTATCATGTCTGCTGAGGCAATTTTATTGCTGTTTGCCTGCTAGTAAGATGTAGCTCTGTGAAAACAAGCTTTGATTTGGCTTGATGAAGCTCTTCATGCTCCAGACACACTGCTATTCCATTCACTGCAGTGAAGAGGCAATCTGATTTGGCTCAATGAGACACTTCACATGTCCTAAAAGCCTTGACTTGAAGCTCCATTAGTCAAAAGTGACATTCAGCAGCTGAGAGAAGCATCAGAAGAAACTTCTGCACATATACAGAATATGCAAGAGCTTCTTTTGAATATTAGAATTAAAAGCAAGAAGCTAAAGGAAACAAGGTCATTTTTTTTATCTCTAAGCAAAGTGACAAGGAAGTGAAGAACGGTTGAAGTGAGAGACTCAAGTTTTCATTAAAGCAAAGAATCCTCCTCAAAGATTTGCATGGTCCTTATCACTTTATGGTAATAGAACTTTACATGCACAGATTATATGTCTTCACTGAATAACAATATCCCTGTGAAACGGAATATTCCTCCGATCAATGCAGATTATTTTGAGCAAATAGATAGTTTCACACACACATACACATCCACTAGCCCTGACAGGACTATATTGGGAAAGTACCTCTAAAATTTAAAATTATTTTCTAACTATGAATTTTTATATGATAAGGTCTAAGCAAAATTAAGACTGCTGCTTGCTATGAGTGATGGGAGATGCTGCAATTATTTCCATCGCAAACATACATGCAGTACCGTGCTCTTTTAAGTAAATAGTAATTTGCTTTCAAAATGATTGAAGGAATTATGAATTATTAGATGGGGTTTATTATGATCACAGAGTAGAGTTGAAAATAAAGCACATTAAAAATAAAAAAAAACCAAAATGAGATAAGAATGTTACAAGTGGTGGTTTATTGATGGGAACTCAAAGTGTGTCTGGTTTTAGCAGTATAACAAGACTTTGCTATGTTTAAGGAAATTAAATCATATGGTTATTTAATATTAAATTGTTAGTAACTATATAAATTAATTATAATTCTGGAAAAGATTTTAAAAATGACTAGCAATTAGAAAATGAATTAAATTCTCATAATTACAGGACAATAACATTTCTATTAGGAATAATTTATTTCTGGATATTTTTAAGTAACACTTTTGTTTTCGAGCCAATAGCTTAAAAAACCAGAGAGGTAACATTAGGAAAATTTCCACCTGTTTAGATGCACATTAAAAGAAGTATATAAACAACATAATTCTGTGCTGTCTCTATACTTACCTACCCAAGATTCCATTAGACGTTCCAGTTACCAGCCTCTTTTCAAAGTTCACAAATTTTATTATAAGAATTAGCTGTTCTTCCTGAATTGTCAAGTATTTTTAGAACTTACTGTATATTTGATAATGAAACTCTCTCTTAGATATTATGCAAGTACAGGTGGTACCAGACTGCTGCATATTTTTTTCCCTTAGAGATATGTGAGTAGCTTCATCAAAACTATCTTTCAATCAGGAAACTCAAATTAATCCTGTTTGCCCAAGAGCGAATATATCTCTGTTATTAGGATAATTAACTTCTTTTTCAGTTTGCTGCACCATTGACTGCTAAACTGGTAAATTGCATTCAATTAATATTTAAGCTACATTATTATTTTATATTAGTTTTATATTAAATTTTAATTTAAATTTAAAAATAGGTATTGTATTTGTCATGTTTAAATATTTTGTATTTATTTTCATATTTCATATTTAAATTTTTTTAGTGCAGTCAACTCTGGTGGCATAAATAAAGACCAAGCAAACCCATTATAAACCAAAATGAGGAAGACACCTGGATTCAACTGTAACAAGCTTTGGAAGAGTACGGTATTGGGGAATGTTCATTTGGGTACATCCAGTTATGACAGATTTGATTCTAATTTTTGCTATTTTCATGGAAAGACAATACAATTATAAATGAAAATTTTATTTCAGTACACGTAGTCCTCAGCTTACAACAGTTCACTTAGCGACCATTCAAAGTTACAATGACACTAGAAAAAAGTGACTTATGACCGTTTTTCACACTTATGATCCAGAGGTGGGTTTCAGCAGGTTCTGACCAGTTCTGGAGAACCGGTAGCAGAAATTTTGAATAGTTCAGAGAACTGGTAAATATCACCTGTGACTGGCCCCGCCTCCATCTATTCTCTGCCTCCAGAGTCCCAGCTGATTGGGAGGAAATCGGGATTTTGCAGTAACCTTCCCTTGGAGTGGGGTGGGAATGGAAATTTTACAGAATCCTTCCCCTGCCACACTCACCAAGCCACGTCCACAAAACTGGTAGTAAAAAATTTGAATCCCACCACTGTTATGACTGTTACAACATCCCTATGTCATGTGATCAAAATTCAGACTCTTGGCAACTGACTTGTATTTATGACAATTGCAGTGTCCCAGAGTCATGGGATCTCCTTTTGGGGTGTTCTGATGAACAAAGTCAGTGGGGAAGCCAGATTCACTTAACAACCATGTTACTAATTTAACAACTGCAGTGGTTCATGTAACAACCGTGGCAAGAAGGTTTGTTAAATGGGGCAAAATTCATTTAACAAATGTCTCACTGAGCAACAGATATTTTGGGCTCAATTGTGATAGTAAATCAAGGAGTAGACTAAAGCACATTCCACCAGACATGTCCAGGGTGAAGAGGTCAAGAGAAAATTAAGAGACATGCAAAAAGCTTGGATCAATGGCTGTGGCTGCCATATGTACAGATATAGCTGTATAAGATTTTTTATTATAAAATATAATATGATCTAAAAAATAGGGGAGAAAATTAAAAATTCAAGGACTCTTCACCCCTCTGAGGTTACAAAAAATTATTTCTTCATCCTACATCCCATCCTTTATTAATAGACAAACTGATTACTTGTCCTTGCTGTAGTTGACGGATCTACTTTTGCACAGCTGTCTTAAATTCACCATATTTCCTTCAGAATTTTTCATACTTCAGGAAAAAAAGCCCTCATCTGATTTTTCTCTTTCTTACTAGGCCTAAGGATTGAAAACTATTTGATTCTCCATCGTCCCCCAATATTTCCGTCTGTTCTCAACTACTTTCTACCCATTGTCATTGTTTAATTTACTGTTACTAAGAAGCTGAATTTACAAATTTAACCGATAATCTTTCAAACTTTCTTCACTGATACTTTCAACAATCTGTAAATAGAATTTCTTGAAAAAGCCCTATAGACTGGAGAAATTTTGCAAATTTGAATGGAAGAATTAACAAATGATTGTGAATTATTTAACGTATTTTCTTTACTCACACTGTTCACATTTCATCTTGCGGGAATTCTACAGTTTATTATGATATCTGAAATATGGCTGCTTATGTAATTGGATAGTAAACCATCTTTCCTATATACAAAGATTCCTTGACAATTTTCATCTTTGAAATCTTTCAATGTCATTATTAATTCATCTTTATTCATTTGCATAAAAATATTTGTTTTTGTTTGTTATATTTTATTGCAGATTATCTTAATTGCTAATAATCTGATAATCTATTTATGATGTATGATACTAAAAATGCTAAGATACATTTTTTTCCAAACTTACTCAGATAAAACATATTCTATTCTATAACCTTTAGGTAATTATCCAATTAAAAGTTAATTACATTTTTATGTTATAATATCAACAATTTGAAGCTCTAGTCACATAATTATGTTTCTAATACTCCTGACATAACAGTGTGATACAAGTTCAATATATATATATATTGAACTATCTTTCCATAATTTTAGCATGCAGTCAATTGTTTATATGCCCAGCTCACACTGATTTAAAAATAAGCACTGAACATTGCTAATCCAGACAAGTGTTATCCTTTTTCACTATCTGGTTATGTTTTTCTGATTTCCAATCAACGTAGATGGCCATGTTGGTTTAAATTAACATTGTCACTTATCAATTAAAAAATGGGGTTAAAAGTAATTTAGCAGTGGATTGCTACGAAACAGTTAAGAGTTCCTTTTCTTTGATACTTCTCTTTCAAAACTGTATTATAATGTAAGCTTTCTGAAATGTGTAGTTAGGCTTTTCAAGAATACAAAACCTACTATTTCAGCCTAGTCTAGCCCAGACCATTTCAATATCTGCTTTAAAATAACCATGATTACTGGGAATGGCTTTCATAGATTCAGCTAATTATCTGAAAGTACATTCCTTTCTCCAACGTGTTGAAACAATTTTTTAAAAACATCACATTACTTTTGTTTGCTGGCCTGCACAATTTTAAATGAGGTAAGCATTTTATCTATACGTAGGAAAGTTAGAAAATGATAACTCAAATGCTTTTGTCAGCTTTTGCAAGAAAAAGTTGCTGACCAGAGTTTGGAAAAAGGAGGATCAAAAAAGAAAACTTTTCAAAGTGATAAGCTATCATGGTTCAGGTGGAGCTGCCAGGAATTCATTTGTTTTCTAATTGCAGTGATCACATTTAATCAAGCTCCGTAATTATATACTTCCCAAACACTCTTCAGCACTGGTTACCAAAATGTGAAACATGTACTGCTAAAGAACTTTTGCTTGAGAGAAAAAGGCTCAATTTCCCAACCATTAATATGGACTTTCCCTTCCATTACAGCTTAGCAGGAGGAAGAGATGGCAAAGAGATGGGAAGCTATATAAATTTATCAAGCAGATAAACTTGCTAAATAAAATACTGCAATAGTTTTGATTCTCAAAATTAGCCTTATGGGGTTGTATCTATTGGTTTCTTGCTTCTATAGCAGACAGGTGCAATTGCTATATATTGAGAGAACTTTGGGTTGAAGAACTGGGAGTTTAGGATCATACTGTTGGTTTCTGTAGGGTGTCTGGCTTTTTTAATAGGAATTTGAAAACATAAAATACAGTTTTAGTCATTCTATATTAGCAAATGCCACTCAGGGTTCACATGACACTGGTACCTATAATTTTAGAACTGGGAATATAAGAGCTGCTTCAGGTGGCTTGAAATAATTTAGTTTTCCTACATTCTGTTATGGCTGAGCCAGACATAGTACCTGATAGCCCAGAAATAAAAATCAATACAATTATGAAAATGTTGCAGCCGAGTTAGCTATTTGTGTTTGGGTATTTATTTACAATTATAAAATTAATAATAATAATCACACAATTCTTAGTGTAATATACTTTGTATATCATTTAAAGATTTAAAAGGATTATTTAATGTTTTAGTTTTTAAAAAGGTTAATTTTTTGTTTGTTTTTTTAGATTTTTTGATTTTACAAACATTTGGTACAAAATACTATTTTCCAGCAAATTTATAACAATATTTATTTATTATTTATTTATTTGATTTATTTGATTTTTATATCGCCCTTCTCCCGAAGGGCTCAGGGCGGTGTACAGGCAACAATAAAATACAGACACTACAGTATACAATTTAAAATGCAAGTTAAAAAACTTATTATAATTAGCCTAGAACTTTAAAAATTTATAAAAACCAAAACCCCATTTAAAATTAGTAAAAAATTTAAAATCAATAAAATTTATGTAATTTAAAATTTAAAATTTAAGCCAGCCCCGCGCGAATGAAAAGATGTGTCTTCAGTTCGCGGCGGAAGGTCCGAAGGTCAGGTATTTGGCGTAAGCCCGGGGGAAGTTCATTCCAAAATATAAATCTATTATATTGTTTCCTCCTAAATATTCTATATCCCACAGTTGTACCTGTTTCCCCTTAAACATCTTATAATCATAATATGAATTATTGTTATTCTCATAAAGGATAGTTCGTGGGATACAGCAAAAAACAAAAACAGAACAAATACCTCCTTCCCTTTTCAAATACAGACTTGAAATCAGTGGGTATATTTACAGAAATAGCAATGCATGCAAAATGAATAATAATAATATATGCTTACGGGTTAAAAAAAATAGAAAAACTGTACAAACATACTCACAATGTAGCTTAACCGATTCATTCCTAATGTTCAGGCATTGGTATATTTGAAGCAGAAGCATTGTTCATAACCATAAGAAACAGGACTTCTGAACCTGCTTACATCTCAGGTTCAGGGGCCATAATAGTTGTATTTCCACAAAGCCAGCTTGTCAAGAAACTGCACCTGTATTTCTCCTCTTTAAAAAGTAGCACAGTAATAATGAGGTTATTTATAGGCTATTATTACTGCAATGTACTTAACTTCATTAAGTTTAATTCATGTAGTGAAACCTACAGATGCAGACCAATTCAGATGCTAAAACATTAAGAGAAATGCAAGCTAAAGAGGGTTTTTCCCCCCCTTCAATCCCTTTCTTAACTAGTAATTCCAGTGATGCAATCAGGAAAAGGAAGGAAGAACTGTATTGCTACATTGTTTTATTTGGAATTTTATGTCCAAGGTTAACATGTGATAAAATTTCCATTTGTAACATAAGGAAACAGTTTTGTGCTACTTCCAAAACAAAGGGTGAACATTTTGTTATGTAAATAAAAGATGAATAGGAGTTCTAAAACATTCAGCAGTATGCTCTCAGATGATTGTAGTAGTTAGCATATATAATTTATAATTAAAATGCAACAACTGGTCTCTGCTAATTGTAATATATACTAATAATGAATATTATTACCTTCTGGGGGTGGGGTGGGCAAGGTGTCACGTCAGCTGACTTGGCAACATTTTTGGAAGTGGCTTGCTACTGCCCTCTTCCCTGGGCTGGGACAATTAGTGGCCTGAAGCCACCCAATTAATTTCTTTACCTAAAACATAGTTAGAATGCATGATTTCCCAGTTCTAGTTAGTGTTTACAATTACTATACCAAATTGGCTCTCATTTCTACTTTAATACATTTAACTTATTTGAACCGGATTAATAATACGCTAAGAATATTTTATGGGAAGGACACACCAGTAGTAGGCCTTTTCTACCTAAGCTACAGTTATGAAGGGACTTTTGATTTTCTCTTTATTCAGTTTTAAAACGGGACATATATTTCTCGGTAACCCGAAAGTGCCTTTTCAAAAGGCAACTGGACTTTGTTTTTCCTTGAATATGTTTCATTTTTCATCCAAGAAGTTTCTTCAGTTCTTACTGAATGGACATTAGGACAAAATTCAGAAATCCATCTGCATTTTAAAGACAATGGTCACTCATTTGAAGATAACAAAATCCACATTCTGGACAGAAAGACCTACTGGTTTGAAAGGGGGTCAAAGAGGCCATCTACAGTAAGACTGAACAGCCTGTTGTGGTCCGTCAGCAGCCTACGGAGCTGACAACGGAGTCGGACAGCGATGAGGCTGAGGTGAGGCCAGGACCATCGGGAAGTGAGGTGCTGACTCCAGAGTCTCCAGAGACTGATAGTAGTGAGGCAGAGGAACAGGAGGAGCCTGTTCCTAATGCACACATGAGAAGAGCTGCCAGAAGGCAAGAGCAGCTCAAGCAGAGAGGACAATTCAGGAGTAGGGCCAAGAGACCAGCACCAGTGTTTCAGCTTTGCCAGAAAACAACGTTGTAGCTGCGTCTTCTGCTCCACCTTCTGCTTCGTGTACGTCTTTGTTTTTGTGGTTTCTGGACATTTGCCAGAAAGGGCCTTTGGAAATTTACCTAATTTGACTAAGATTTGTTAGATAACTGAGGAATTTGTGTTGGGAGGCATTTGTTTTACTTTGAGTTGAACAACACTGGGAATGAAGTAATTCCCAGCTGTTCGAATAAAGTTTGTTTTTCCACAGACTAAGTTTATTACTACCTACTTGGGTCTGGGTCACAACACAGCCCTCTCTCACAGAGGGAAGGGATATGACACCACCTCTCTCATGTTTACAACATAGTCCTTTCAGCAGTTCCAAGAAGGTTCCACACCCATTTACATTATTCAGATGATCTTCAGGGCACAGATAAACCTCCAAGTAACTTCAACAACTCTCAGAATGAATGTTAACAGCTAGATGATTGCAAGGAAAATAAATCCTTCCACCATTCAGTTCGAACTGAAAAAGCTTCTTGGATGAGAGGCAAATGTCTTAAAAGAAAAACAAAGTCCAGTTGTCTTTTGAAAAATCACGTTTGAGACAACCATGACCTGGATGACTGAGAAGCTCCATAGACATTTTTCAGTGACCTACTAAAAATCAGATATCTGGTCTGTATATCATTTGTGGATCATAAAATTATACTGCATTTCCCAATTGTCACCAGTAATCTGCTTTCAGTCAACATGCTGACAAAATCCCTCCCAGGAACAGTATGTATGTATGTATGTATGTATGTATGTATGTATGTATGTATGTATGTATTTATTTATTTATTTATTTATTAAATTTTTATACCGCCCTTCTCCCGAGGGACTCAGGGCGGTGTACAGCCAAAAGATAAGAAATATAAAAAATATACAATTAAAACAACAATTTAAAACTGAGCAAATTAGAAAAAATGGCCAGTATTAAAAAATTTCAAATTTCAAATTTCAAACCCTAAAATGATAAAACCCCAGTTAAAATTTAAAAATATTAGGCCAGTCCCGCTTGAATAAATAAGTGTGTTTTCAGCTCACGGCGAAAGGTCCGAAGATCAGGCACTTGACGTAATCCAGGGGGAAGTTCGTTCCAGAGCGTAGGAGCTCCCACAGAGAAGGCCCTGCCCCTGGGGGCCGCCAGCCGGCATTGTTTGGCGGACGGCACCCTGAGAAGACCCTCTCTATGTGAGCGTACGGGTCGGTGGGAGGCATAAGGTAACAGCAGGCGGTCCCGTAAGTACCCGGGCCCTAAGCCATGGAGCGCTTTGAAGGTGGTGACCAGGATCTTAAAGCGCACCCAAAAGACTACAGGAAGCCAGTGCAAGCCGCGCAGGATTGGTGTTACTATAACCCGCGCAGCTGCATTCTGGACTAGCTGCAGCCTCCGGGTGCACTTCAAGGGCAGCCCCATGTAGAGAGCATTGCAATAATCCAAACGGGAAGTGACAAGAGCGTGAGTGACCGTGCATAAGGCATCCCGGTCAAGAAAGGGGTGCAACTGGCGGACCAAGCGTACTTGGTAAAAAGCCCTCCTGGAGATGGCCACCAAATGATCGTCAAACGACAGCCGCCCATCCAGGAGGACGCCCAAGTTGCGCACCCTTTCCATTGGGGCCAATAACTCGTCCCCGACAGCCAGCTGCGGCTGCAGCTGGCTGTACCGGGGTGCCGGCATCCACAGCCACTCCGTCTTGGAGGGATTGAGCTTGAGTCTGTTTCTCCCCATCCAGACCCGTACGGCTTCCAGACACCGGGACAGCACTTCGACAGCTTCGTTGGGGTGATCCGGGGTGGAAAAGTACAGCTGCGTATCATCAGCGTACAGATGGTAACTCACCCCGAAACCACTGATGACCTCACCCAAGCCAATCTAGTCTTTGCCTTTTGTTAGTTTTCTCTGTGTAGAACAACAGCATATTTCATCAAGTGCAAACAAAAGTCACAGACATTCCATTACTAAATATATTTATATTTTATTATTTTTTGCAATTATACTTGCAGTGTTGTAATTGCTTAATATTCTTATTGCATTTAAGTCGTAATTTCCATTTTGGTATATTACTATTTTATCATAGACATCTCTAAAATACTCTTTCCAGCATTCCCCCTCACATTTCTTAACTTTTTTCTTGTTTTTCACTTGTTGAAAGAAGCTTTTTTTGGTTATTTTTTACTTTTGTCACAAGATTTAGTTCATTTTGAATTTTACAGTAGCTTTTCTGATTTTATCTTTATAGGTTCTGGCTATTTGCTGATATTCTGCCTTGGTTATTTGCCCCTCTTTCTGTCTTTTTATACTTGTTCTTTTTGTCTTTCAGTTTATCAGAGAATTCTTTGTGCAGACATGCTGGTTTACTTTGAGAACTTTTGATTTTTCTTCTTCATTGGTGGACTAGGCTTTTATAATCTCACTTTTCAAAGTTTCCCAAGTGCTTGGGGTTGTTTTCTCCTTGAGGATTCTTATCTATGGAATCTTCCTCAAGCTCTAAATTTATTGAAATCAGGTCTCTGGAAGTCAAACAATAATTTATTTTTACTTTATTTCAATTTATTTTCAAATACTTTTTTTTCATTCAGGACATCTATTTTTTTGTTTTATTCTATTTTCATTCTTCTTTTACTTCAATCCTTCTCTCCTACATTCATTTCTCTTTAAATCCACTTTTGAAACAGTCAAATCAATCTTTGATTTTATCTTTCATATATTCAATAAAAACTCCCTTTTTACAACCCTGTAATCTCTTAATTCTGGGTAGAATCAGGGCAACTGGATGGAGTTGAACGTTTACTGGATGAATACCCTTCCTGATGTCTATGCAGAGTTTGCAGCAGATATTTTCTTTGCACCTAGGAGAAAAAATCTGCAGCTACCTAGGATTGAACTGCCAACCTTTCAAGTGAGAGGCAAGCATTTTCACCATTAGGTAACCATACCACTCATCTTTCATATATTCAATACATCTGACTATATTATGCTTCCAGTAATTATATGAAACAGACCATTTACATTTCTTCTTGATCTCCAAATGGCCCAAACATTTTTGGGTTTTTTTGTACTCCCTCATTTTATGTCACCTAGCAGAATAAATTTTATCCCTTCATCACATTCATTCAGAATGCTGCACAAATTTCCTCTTTGGTTTTTCTATTACCAACATTCACTAGAACAGAATAAGTAACTATCAATTTGTAATGTATTTAAACTTTAGGAGGGAAGTTTGGGCGGCAACTAGCACATTGCTGATTGGTTGAAGCCTCAGCCAAAATAGTATTTAAAGAGGGGTTTTTGCCTATTGTCTTTCGCTGGGTTCACTATAAACTAAACAGCTGTTGTCACTCACTGGTTTCCTGCCTCTTTATTGCCCGAACTTAACATTGGCGACGAAGGCGGGATATTGAGGCAGCGAGATTGGAAAAAGAGCTGAAGGAGCAAAGGAATTTGCGAACCCAGCCAGTTTCAAAGGGCGGATATTAGCGATGTCCAACTACACGCCGCCAGCACCATTTGACCCAGCCAAGGAGAAATGGGGGTCGTACATGGCTCGTTTCGAGTGTTTCCTCGAAGCAAACGAACTACAAGGAGTCTCAGATAATCGGAAGCGAGCGTACTTCCTAAGCCACTGCGGTCCAGAGGTTTTCGATACCGCGGAGTCACTTTCAGAGCCAACTCCGGTACAATCGGTACCGTGGCAAACACTACAAACAACACTTCGAGCGCACTACGCACCGGTACCCTCAAAGTTCGTCCAATGGTTCGAGTTGAGGCAACGGGTACAGCGAGAGGACTGTACATGGCCGCGTTGAGGAAAGCCGCGAACCACTGTGAGTACAGAGATTTGGAGGACTCCTTACTCGAACAACTCATTTGTGGGGTCAGGGACATCTGACTGCAAAGGCGGCTGCTGTCTAAGAGCAACCTGACTTTGGCAATAGCCTTGGACGAGGCCAGGGCTCACGAGATGTCCACCAAAGCGGCGGAAACCTTGCAAAAGCCGAACGCAGGGTGCCGGAGCGAAAACAACACCGGTCCACAGCGAGGAAGTCCAGGCCGAATCGGAAGGTGAGGAAGAGGAAGAGGTTTTCCACACCGGGAGGCCGGAGAGAGGTGACCAGGACGAATGCGTGAGTTGCGAGGGCCAACACCAACGAAAAAACTGCAGGTTCAAGGACGCGATTTGTCAGCGGTGCGAAAAGAAAGGACACATAGCTCAGGCCTGTCGAGCCCCCCAACCTTCCCGCCAAAAATTCAAACCGACCAATCAGAGCGCGGGAGCAGCGAAGCGGCCCGGGATTGGTCCATTCAAAAAGGGCGCGAAGTTAAATCAGACAACTGTGAGAGTGGGCCACGCATCGACACGACTAGAAAAGAAGATTTTTACCAAAACATACATTGAAGGGGTGCCGTGCCAAATGGAGGTGGACACCGGCTCATCAATCACAATTATGTCCTGGGACACCCTCGTGAGGGACTTGCCAGCCATTGCAAAGCGCCAGCTACAAACCCAGAAGCTGAGAGTGCAAGACTACCAGGGGAATCGGATTCCTGTTCGAGGGGTCATGTCCGTCAAAGTCAAGTATGGACAATTCAAGAAAACCCTGCCAATCACCATAGTAGATGGAACTTTACCGAGTCTGCTAGGACTGGACTGGTTCCGGGCTTTGGGCATGGGAGTGACCGGGGTCTACAGAAACGACGTCAACCTCAAGGATGAACTACTGAAGGAGTTCGAGGACGTCTTCAAGGACTGCCTGGGCAAGTACGAGGGGACCCCTATTTCTTTCAACTTAGACCCACAAGTTGCCCCATCCGGTTAAAGGCTCGGAGGGTCCCATTCGCCCTAAAGCCCAAGATTGACCGGGAGTTAGACAAAATAGTAAGCCAGGGAATACTAGTCCCCGTCGACCATGCAAAATGGAAGACACCCATAGTGACCCCAGTCAAACCAGACGGATCGGTCCGGATTTGTGCTGACTACAAGGCAACGCTTAACAAAGCATTGCAGAAGAGTGCATACCCCATCCCAGTAGTGCAACACTTGCTGCACTCGTTAGGGCAAGGGCAGGTTTTCGCCAAACTCGATTTGGCTCAAGCCTACCAGCAACTACCCGTAGATAAATAGAAGTTTGATAAATAAATAAAATAAATAAATAGATAACAGCACAGCCGAGGCGCAGACAATTGTCACGCACCACGGCACTTTCAAATGCACTCAACTCCAGTTCGGAGTTAGTGTGGCTCCAGGGCTATTCCAAAACCTAATGGAACGACTGTTACAGGGTCTACCAGGGGTGGTACCATACTTCGACGATTTATTGGTATCAGCCGAAAACTTAGATGAACTTGGGGTAAAACTAAGGAAGGTTTTGGGCATTTTCAGGTCTGCTGGGCTTAAAGTTAAGCTTAACAAATGCCAAATTGGGGTGGAATCCGTAGAGTTCCTGGGATACCGAATAGACAGGGAAGGGATTCACCCTACTGAGAGCAAGGTACGGGCCATTAGGAAGGCCCCAGCCCCCAAAAATAAAACAGAATTACAAGCATTCTTAGGGCTTGTCAACTTCTATGCGGTATTCTTAAAGAATAAGGCAACAATAGCCGAACCGTTACGTAAATTACTAGCAAAGTAAGCTGTTTGGTCCTGGGGCAAGGTGGAGGCTAGGGCTTTTGAGGGGGTAAAAAACCTTTTGTCCAGCGATAGCCTCCTCATTCAGTACAATGGCACGTTGCCACTAGTACTAGTTTGCGATGCATCTCCCTACAAGGTGGGGGCTGTGCTTAGCCATAGGTTACCGAATGGAACAGAAGCCCCTATAGCGTATTATTCCCGAACAATGTCCTCAGCCGAAAGGAACTACAGCCAGCTAGATAGGGAGGCATTGGCTATAGTCTCCGGGGTTAAGAAATTCCACGAATACGTATTCGGATGAGATTTCAAGATAGTCACGGACCATAGACCCCTACTGCGACTCCTAGCGGGCGACCGCCCAACACCCATTGCACTTTCACCCAGGCTGACCCGATGGACTATCTTCCTAGCGGCATACTCTTACAAATTGCTCCACTGCCCCGGAAAAGACTTAGGGCATGCGGACGCTCTTAGTAGATGCCCTTTACCAGAGACTATCGAAGACCCGACCCCGGGGACACCCGTCTTGCTAATTGACTCTTTGGACTCTGGCCCAGTCACATCCAAGGAAGTGGCTAGGGCATCTTACAAGGATATTACCATAAGGACTGTAATCAGTTGGGTGCAAAGGGGATGGCCCGCTGCGCCGGGTGAGCGTTTCAAAGACTTTGCGAAAAAACGATCAGAGCTGTCAGTTCAAGGGGGGTGTCTGTTATGGGGGGATAGGGTGGTTATCCCGGAGAAATTACGCAGAAATGTGTTGGAACTGTTGCATGTGGGCCACCCGAGGATTGTGAGGATGAAGAGTTTAGCGAGGAGTTATGTATGGTGGCCCCTAATGGATAAGGAAATTAGCGACAGGGTAGGGAAATGCCAATCCTGCCAAGAGTCAAGGCCACTACCCCCTACAGCCCCAATTAGAGAGTGGGAGAAACCCCAGGGGCCATGGTCCAGGATTCACATAGATTTTGCCGGGCCATTCCATGGGCAGACCTTTTTAATTGTAGTAGATGCCTACTCAAAATGGTTAGAAATCATCATCATGAAAACCACGACGGCCGAGGCAGTTATCTCAGTCCTGAGGCACCTATTCGTAACACATGGCCTGCCCGACACCCTAGTTTCCGACAACGGCCCGCAATTCACGGCAAACCAGTTTGAGGGGTACTTAGCGGAAGAGGGCATCAGACATGTCCTCTCGGCGCCTTTTCACCCGGCGACGAACGGACTTGCAGAACGTTTCGTTCGGAGCGCCAAGGAAGCGCTATCTAGGATAAGTCCAGGCGATTGGCAAACCAAAATCGATACCTTCTTGGCAGTCCAACATAGAACCCCCTGTGTGACAACTGGCCGCAGCCCAGCGGAACTATGGATGGGCAGGAAGCTCAGGTGCCCATTAGACCGACTAAACCCAACCTACACCCCAGATGGGTACAAGGGGATACAAGAAAAAACTAGGGAAATGACAGTGGGTGACCCAGTGTGAGCACACAACTATAGCGAGGGCCCAACATGGTTAAAAGGGACAATTCTTGGAATAATCGGGCTGAAATCATATGTAGTAGACATGGAGGATGGCCGGGTTTGGAGACGCCACATAGACCAAATAAGAAAACAAATACCAAGTAATACAGAAACCAATCAGCCAGGCCCTGACTACCAAATGTTTGAATTCACAGCTGACTCAAACCCGAGGCGAGCGGGGGACTTATCTGAATCCGATGAAGTCCAGCGACTCCAACCGGTTCCTCCTGAAGACAGCAGGGACGACTCTGCCAATAATCCAGGGCCGGACGGCCCAGAGGAGGAGCTGGGAGGAACTAACAGTCCCTCCGACCAGCTCGACTCACTCCCAGAGAATGAATTGCGCAGGTCAGAAAGAGTTAGGAGACGCCCTGTCTACCTGCATGACTACGTGGAAAAATAACATGCTAATTTTATGTAAATATGGGTACAATGCGTTCTGGGAGGGAAGGAGTGTAATGTATTTAAACTTTAGGAGGGAAGTTTGGGCGGGAACTAGCACGTTGCTGATTGGTTGAAGCCTCAGCCAAAATAGTATTTAAAGAGGGTTTTGCTAAATAAAATAAAATAATAAAACTAAAGAGCTGTTGTCACTCACTGGTCTCCTGCCTCTTTATTGCCCGAACTTAACAAATTAACTTATGAATTCTGTTTTTATACATGCCTACAACAGCTTAGATGACACTGATTCATATTTTCATTCATAATTATATCTACATCTTCACTGCCTTACATGTATTCATCAATTCCTTTTCACAAAAATACGCCATCTTCATTTGGCTCTATTAATCCTTCTCCCTTCTTTTGTTTTACAGAAAAACAAAATCCTTCCTTCTCCTCATTCATCCATACTTACTCTTTTATTCCTTATCATAATATTTTACACACTGCAGGCACCATAGGTTGGGTTCTTAAAAATATAGATCTAGGCCTCTGACACCTATTATGTTCTCTGGTCAGTTTAAGCTTTTACATCATACCTAGAGAGAAGATGTAGACCAGGTAAACAGCCTTACCAATGCCACATCAGCATTTTCTGCTAGTAGTAAGAAATAATATCAGTCAATTTAAGAAAATTTTAGCCAGTGTATTACAGGTGGAATCAAAGTCCAATTTGATCCCAAGCATGTTCATGCTGTTTATAAAAGTAAGAGATCTAATCTAGAGACTACATGTCAAAACCACACACTTTTCCTTGCATAGACCAACCAGTGAATCTATACAGATCACTGAGACACACACAGAATGTAGAAGTGAAAGAAAGCATTCAGTTTCTTACAGTCTTTTCAGTCCTAAAGTAGTCTTTAGAAATTTAGATAGAATATAATAAACACAGTAAATAAAAATAAATACACACTGTTTATGATGCAATAAAATATTAAAATCTATTCTGATTATTAAAAAAAAATCTCATCTAAACCAACCACCGAGAATGCAATGCAGTCTAACTCTCTATATTCTGATACAGCCAGGAATGTACTTTGTCAGCCTACACAGGCTTAGTTGCAGTTGGCAGGCTTAGTCTAAAAGGAAGCTGTTATTAGCAACACAAAATTCCTGAAATAATTTAAGTGGGCATTGCCCACGCCAACCAATAACTACTTAATGACTTTTCATTTGAATTTACAATAAATATTATAAATGTTCTATTTTTCATAATAGTGTATTTTTCAGTGTTTATGTAGAAATAACAGAGAATTAGAACAGTGTGTTACTGTTTTTAATTTATATAAACAATTAACATCTCAAGAAGAGATCCGTTTTGAACTACTAGGAAAATAAATTGTTGTGAATTTGCAATAAATCAGTTTAATTACACCACTATGTATTCCAGTTTGCAGTCAATTCATTTTTGCATATCCTAACCTGTTAAATGTAACCTTTCCTTAACTTTTTCATTTTATAACAATTTCTACAATACAAATTGTATATGGAAATTGACTGTCCAGTCATTGTTAAGAACCGGTGGGAAATACAGCAGACTTGCTGACAATAACAGTGTTAATAATGCAGAATGTCACAACATAATTTCAATATTTCTCATGCTTGAACACCTATCACATTTTATAATATTTCTTCAGCAAAAAATATATTTATAAGCTTTGACTTTAAATACACATTTCTGATATGACTGATGATTCCTGACAATCACACTAAGTAATAGAAAATATACTGTAATTTTACTGAAAGCTTACAAACAGAAAGACAATAGCAACTATATATACACACATATAAAGTGGAGTTCAAAAGACACTTTCTTTATGGCTAATGGCTGATGATGGACCAAATGTATGTTTGCATATACATATGAAATTGACGCACAGCAAGCACATGTGAAAACTAGACATGCATAGAAACAGTATGAGTAAAAGCTTTGCATCTCCCCCCATATTTTGATTGTAGAAGACTGTTAAGCATGACTTCTCAATGGCGATCATTGTTACCATGCTTGTAGGTAACACATATCTCTAACATATACTATATTTGAACACAATTTTTATTTCATGGAATAAATTCTACAATTTATTGTAGAAATAAAAATAAATAGTCAAAGTTAAAATAAATATCATACCTTTTGGCTCTGTAGCTGGAAAGGCTATTGCCTATCCAATACAACACGCACAATAACTAGAATAGATAAATTAAGGAACATGTAAGATAATAAGACTAATTCAATAATACTTAAAGGAGAGAGAATGGAGACAAGTCCCTGGGATTAAACAAGAACTAAAGAAAGTGTACACATGGTCTGTGTGCAGAATCTACTTTGGTTATCTAAGGTAATATGTCTTAGCAATTCTACTAGATCACTTAGAAACAAGAGCCACATTAGTTTCACTGTAAAAGACCTGTAAAAATGCCATATATTCCTAGAAACTTTTTTGTTTCAAGGAGAAACTTGTTTCTCCTCATATATATGTTTATATATTATATAATCCTTTATGTAATGCTTGTATATATTGTTACAATAAATAAATAAATAAATAAATAAATAAATAAATAAATAAATAAATAAAATAAAATAAAATAAAATAAAATAAAATAAAATAAATAAACTAGTATGTAAATGAGTCCTTGAGTGAATACTCTGGAATGGTTAAGTTATATTCTGAAAGTCATGTTCTAATGGAAGCAATGACTGGTTAGAATTACCTTGATTTAAAACTAGTTCAGCAGAAAACTAACTTCAGATTTGAAGGACAGCCAGATTAAGACACTAGGCTAGAAAGTGAAAGATAGTGAATTCAATGCCACCTTAAGCCATGAAAGCCAGCTAGGTGACCCTAGACTAGTCTCCCTCCCTCCCTCCCTCCTTCTCTCTCTGTCTCTCTGTCTCTCTCTCTCTCTCTCTCTCTTTCAACAGGTTGGAGACAAATTATTCTGGAGACAACACATCTATGTAGTTACAAACAGTTCACATTGATTTGATGGCACACAAACAGTCAACTGGTGTTCATACAGTATGTCTCCCTTATTAAATGTATCCTAAATGCCATGTTAAGTTACAAGAGGTTTCAAACATGCTAAGAGGCAAAACTGGGTATTCTTTAACTTGTCAAAAAAGTTATATCTTATTAAACATTTTTAAACTATTAAGATCTCATTCTCTAGCAAAAAAATGAAGCTTCCTAAAAAATTTATAAGATTTTTTTTTCAAAACAAATATATTAAATTAAAGAAAATTTATAAATTTTGGTGGCAGAATTCACACATGACCTTCATGGGTATAACACCATATAACCCAGGGCTGTCAAACTCTCGGTCCACGGGCCAGATGGGTAATGCATTGGCCAGGCCATGGCCATGTCTGGTTTAGCGAAGGGGGGAAAAGTCCCGACATGTCACGTGATACACCATGACATGAGTTTGACACCCCTGATATAACCCTTTGAACAATGACTGGCAACAACAAGGTGGCTTAATGTAGCAGAGCTGTTTATAACTACTTCCAAAGTTCTGATGGACACACAGTCTGGTGATTGCATTTTTTGGAAACTGGCTTGCATTTCGGGCCATCGGTAGCATCCCTCAGTCACCTAACTCTGATTTTCAACATATTTTATGGGTTTTCAGGGTTTATTTCTGGTTTTCAGCAAAAAAAAAAAAAAAAAGCTACTGAGAAAACAGACTTCTTTAACTACTATGGTATTTATCTAATGACTGTGATAAAACCAAACACAGTCACATGGTAATCCACTTAACAGCCACTGCATCTTAGCACCATAACTCTGATATGTTTTACAACTTTTTAAATGCTTTTAAATGCTTTTCGTAACTTCTTTGCAATACAAAGCAAAGAAGTGACTTGAGAGTTGTTTTCAAAGGCTTTGTGAGAATGATTTCAAGAAAGACTTTGAACTAATCAGAAAAATCCTCTTGTGAGGAAAAAAAAATCTGCTTTGTTTTATTGTAGGATTTAAGGATGGCTGGGAGGAAGAAGATAAAAAAAGCATACAATTGGCTTGACTGTGAATTGCTACCTTTAGTAATATTTAATGGTTATCTGGATTGGATAGTTTCCCTTCTAGAAATGTTCAATGTTGTAACGGATTAGTTTGTAATATTTACATTATTATTTTTGGATACTTAAAAAAGGGATAGTATTTGTGGTAATGTTTAATAGCTCTGCACACACACATATACACATATATATCTATATATGTATGTATGTATGTATGTATGCAGTGGTGGGATTCAAGTAATTTAGCAACCGGTTCTCTGCCCTAGTGATTTCTTCCAATAACCAGTTCACCAAACTGCTCAGAAAGTTAACAACCGGTTCTCCCGAAGTGGTGCGAACTGGCTGAATCCCACCACTGTATGTATGTATGTATGTATGTATGAGTTGCTGTTGTTTTTTTCTGTTTAATATAATTCTTAATAAAATTATTGGAATATAATGATACACTTGAATCCATTTTTTGAAATAAACCTTTTCTTCTTTCTGCAAGTAATTCAAGCACATTTAATCAATGTATAGTAAGTGACATTGTTAAAATAAATGGAAGGCAGCTGCTCAAATGTTTAACCAAACAAGCTGATCAAAAAGACAGTGCCAGATGTTTCCCATAAGTTCTGCATATGAAGGCACCAGGGAAATCAGCAGGGCACAAATGCTAAAGAAGCCAGAGAAGTTCAATCATAACATGAAATTCTTGATAGAAGACTATAAATACTGCATTTCCTTAGTCAGTGTCTCAAAGAATCAGTCTGTAGAGTGTATAAGAAAAACTGAATCTACAATTGTCTGGTTTAATTAATTATAAGTGTAACTTCCTATATAATTTAACAATAATTCGTAGTTGAAAAAAACTAATGATTTGCAAAATTCTGGTTAAAAAGTGACTTTTACATCCCAGTCTTTAAAAAAAGCTATTATTTCCTCAAACCAAATGAAATACAAACATTTCATATTTCTATATCTTGACTTCTGTTTTATTTCATCTATTTTTCCAAATTATATAGCTTTTTAAACCAATACATAATTAAGAAAAACACATGTTTATATTTAACTTTTAAAAAGTGACACTTGAAATCATTCAATTCCCGTCTACAGATGAGTTTATGGTCTAATGAACAGCATCAAGAATAGTCTAAGACTGTTTACACAGCACCTCAACAGAAGGGTCTTGACATCATTTTGTATCTCAGATGGAACTGTAGAACTAAGCTGCTGAAAAATCACCCAAAGAACCTTTCATTTTCTTGGTGGATTTTCTCCATATCAATGTTTGTTAAGGAAATATATAGGAATGGTTGTTCATGAGACAATATGCCATGAACTGTTTGCATGATAAAGTAGCCTTGCAATGTGCTTGGAGCATATTTTTCCAAGCACATTGGAAATAGATAATGGTATCTATTTTAAAATAGATACCATTATTTAAAATGCTCAGTTAATGATGCCTGAAGTAGCAGTCCTGAATTCTATTTTATTATTTCATCTATCTAAAAAGGGTGAAGCAGAAAGTAATTGGCTATTGTTGTAAACCAGTAGTACAGATAGTCCTCAACTTACAACCACAATTGGGACCAGAATTTCCAGCGCTAAGCAAGGCAGGTGTTAAGTGAGACGTGCCTCAGTTTACTATCTTTTTTGTCACGGTTGTTAAGCAAATCACTGCAGTTAAATGAGCCATGCAGTCATTACACCAATCCAGTTTCCCCTATTGACTGCTTGTCAGAAGTCATCTGAGAAGATCGCAAATGATGATCATATGACTTTGGGATGCTACTATCATTGTTAAGTGCCTGAATTCTGATCATACGACCCCTGGAATGCTGCAATGGTCATAAGTGTAAGGACCAGTTGTAAGTCAATTTTTTCAGTGCCATTATAACTTTGAGTGATTTCTAATGAATGGCTATAAGTCAAGGACCATATTTGGCCATTACTATTCCTTAACTGGGCTGTATTACCACTGTTCATTTCACCGCAGCTTTGCGTGAATTATTGCAGATCAGCATAAGCAAAAAAAAAATAAAAAATACACCCACCTTCCTGAATTCTTATATACCAAAGGTTTCCTATGACACTCAGATCAGGAAGCTACAATTTAAGCACTGCTTGCTTTATAATCTTGGTTTACAGCAATACCTGAACCATACTTTTAGAAAAGTTGCAGTTTAAACTAACTAATTTCTTCTGCAGCTTGTCAATCAAATAGTAGATGGAAGATAATCTCAATAATGTTTTGTGTTATAGGTATATTTATGTGTGTTTGTGTGTGTACACACACATACAAATCCACCAAATAATTCACTTTTAGAATAAGCAACATTATACAGACTGCAGAAGGAAGTATGAAATAGTAATCCAAAACAAAGGCTTGAAGTAAGAAAAAGAAAGCATCTAAAACTAGTTTACATCAACTATATTCTTCTCAACGGCCTTTCATTCCTTAAAGTGATCCTTGTTCCACCTCTTCCATACACTGCTTCATATATTACCTTTTATTCTTTAAATTTCTTATCCTTCTCTTCATTAAGGCTTTTTCACTTTATAAAACATTTTGTAAATCAGCTAACATACTGACCTTCTTACTGACTTCCATATGTACACACATAAATTTCTCAATGATCCAATTGTAAAAAGAGTGAGCATTAAATGTCATTTCTTATTTTCATCCAATGCTGTAACTCAATGATTGTTCTTTCTCAACTGGGACATTATGATCTAATTCTTATCCCTGTGTAAGAGAGTTTACAAAATATGTAAAGAAATGAGAAGAACACATATTTCGTGGTATATAACACTGTGTATAATGAATGGTTAAGATTGGTAGCTACATTGATTTTATTTCTGTAAAGAGAAATATATCACCTAATAGAGCAAAAAAAATGTATTTGGGAATAAACTCCTTCAAGAAATATAGATGAATCATTTTAAACTAGATTAATATCCTCAATTACAGTAACAAAGGAAGTTTGCCAAAATATTGTGTTTATCAGAAACAATATAAAATAAAGAAGATGGCAATGAATTATGAAGCCAGTTCTGTTTATAATTTATGGAACCATTACATTGTGAATTCAAGAAAATATTTAAATAAGAATTACTGTTTTGAAATTCATATTGATTTTTCTGTATTTCTAATATTTAAGAACTTTTTTCCCATTAAAATTTGCAGTAGCTTTGTGAATTGTTAATCATTTTAGTTTATTCCACAAAGGTACTGATGTATTAGCAATCCATAATTCCTATTTGATTTATGAAGTTTTTCCAGAGCATTATGCACTTATTATTTGCTAGTTGTGAATGCATGCTTTATTTCCATATATTTAAAAATCAAATGAAATAGAAGGTAATATTTCCTTCTTCCAAATAACCTACCGTATATATGGCAACATAATTACACTTCAGGATTTTTTTCTATCTCATTTTTCATGATAGTATACCTGTACTTCTCACATCATGGCTATGATTATATAGCTTTGTGTGTTTTATTTAGCCACATTTTATGTTGTGTTTTCACTGTTGCTTAACACTTAAGAAAGATTTGCATGGCAAGCAATATATAGATGTTGAAAATAAATGAGTTGATTCTGAAAGCAGAGGGAAAAAAGCTGTATTATTCCTAAAGCCATATAGCAGTAGTTCTCAACAGTTTTCTTCACCGTGGACCCACTTTAAATACCTTTTGTGGTCATGAAGCATGGCCATGAACCACCAAGACTTAACTCAAAATTTAAATCATAACATTTCTTCAAATTTTTGTGGATTCCCTGTGAACATCAGATCCCATCAGTGGTCCGTGACCTCTGGTTGAGAACCACTCCCATAGAAGTAAAAAGGCTGGACTTCTGTTTTAGCCACATCAAGTTAATATTTTATTTTAGGATCATCGTTGCTACTTTTCCTCTGAATTTATTCATGGAGCTAAAATTTTATGAGAGATCCAAGAATGCCAAATCCTAAAACAAAGTATTTTGGAAGAATCTATAAAGCAGTATAAATAGCAATATAAAGCAGTATAAATATCTTATATTTATTTACAAATAATTTTATGAAGCATATTTAAACGCATCTCATAAATGCAACACAAAGAACATAAAATCTAACTCTGTCTATATTAAGATCTGCCCAGGTTCTAAAATTTGTTAAAGCAGAGAGTTTTTCTGTTTTTATTGGAACTGTTATTAATATATTATGTGGAAGAAACAGCCTTATTCCTGATGGCTACTAATTCACAAAATCTCTTCCCAGAAGGGTCAATATTGGCTAGAGCCATTATTGGTTTAATCTCATCACAAATGAACACCAGAGCTGAATAACTACAGCTCATTCTTAATCTACCCCTAATTTATATTCGTTTGTGGTTTATGCTTTATCATCATTCGTGTTCTGCTTTTCCCATCAACTAAAAGTTTGTGTACTATACTTTCAAACTGATTTGGAGGAAGTGTTTAGGTCTCCAATTGACCACACATCACATTTCATTCCAGCCTGTAAAAAACACCTGATTGAAGAGGATGTGCTGCTTGTATGAAAGTCTGGTGGGTGGGGAGTATACTTAAGGAATAGCAGATTGTACCTCTGTGAGATCAGATGAACTTCTTTAGGAACTATTTTCAAAAATTATATAGCCAAATTATTTACATCTTGTCTAAAATAAGGTAGATTATTAATATTTTCAGACCTATGAACATAAATGTATATTATAAATATCGGGAATAAAGAATTTTATACTGATTGTGCTCATTATAAAGACAGGATATTATAACCTCAGCCATGAAATTGCTTTTTCCTACTCTTAAACAGGTCAGAAGGAACTGTTCAGAAGTCTCTGCATTTGTTGACTAAAGCATAGCTAATGTCATGTGTGCTTAATCTTCAAAAACCATGGTTTTGAAACTTTCTTGTTTCAACGAATCACTGTTAAAATTAAGAGGTAATGCTAAACTTTGGGAGCTGAAATCTGGAAAGCTGTCTTTGCAGCTTTCAAGATGATGGAATAGAAAAATATTTCAGATATAGCTATTCTGTTGAAATGAAACTCTGGCTGTACAGGTGAAAGCCATCTCAATTCTGGAAAACCTATTGTCTGAATTTAAAAATCTTTGTTTCTGTATGTAACATTATACACTAATGCAATGCGGCACATACTTAATTCAGTAACTATGGACATCAATGTAAAATTTTTGCAATAATTCCACATTAATGTTTTTACTTCTTCAGCAAACACAAGCAAAAGAGCTCAGATGATTATTTTGTGCACAGCAATATAAAATCACCAGTACTTTAACTGGTCTTCATATGCATGAAGTTCTTTCCACAAACTAAGATGTCATAATGTGTAGCCTTTTGTAATTGACAGATGAAAATGTTGTCAATATGCAGATTTTCTAAATTCTGTCCATTTGGTATGCAGAGGGCCAATAACCACTGGGAGCACACATACCAGTTTATGCCATAATCTTTCAACTTCAAATTTCAAATCTGATATTTTCTGATGGTTTCTAATGCTTTCTTAGATTATTATTAATACTACTATAGAAAATTTGATCCAGATTACTGTCTGCAAATGAACCAATAGGAACCATAAATAAGGAAGAAAGTAAGAGAATTAATTTATTTATTAAAAAAAGATTTAGAAAACATTCATGCATCTAGTCTTTTGAAGTCTGACACCACCAGTTCATTTGTTTCATGCATTCAGCATTCCACTAGGCCAATGCTGAGGTAATATAACCTTGCACAGCATGTTTTGGAAACACAGATGGAGTTTCTGACTGCCCATATGGCAATAGCTAGCTATTGCAACCAGACAGCTGCAGGAAGTGGGCAACCTCACTAGGACAGCCATTCTAAAGCCCTGTTGGTGTTCTGAATTTTGCAGGAACTCATGAAACGTGTTGCTCATATTATCTCACAGAGAGCCCCTGTTATAACGTTTTACTTGCACATATATTTGTTACAGATTGTATATCATACTGTAACTCTTTGGGCATATTTCAGAAAGTTTAGAATTTTAGCCAATTTTGAATCTGTTTTGGAAAGCATGTAAACTGATTCTTCTTAACTGGTACTTTAGGAGCAAAATCATACTTTTAAATTGGATCCAGACTGTTCTTCACACAAATAGGAAGGGGTCTCTTTTAGTAGGGCAGGGGGAAATCATAGAGAGAACTTTCAGATTTAGTTTCCTTTCCCTCTTTTGCCTGGCTAATAATAATAATAATAAGTTTCAACAATAAGTAAATTATTATGTTTTGATCACTTGGGAGGTGAATCAAATAACAGTAAGCATTACAAATGAAAATCAGAATACAAAACAATAAATGTGGCACAGTACATTTGAATTGAAACAAAAGGCTGAGCAAATGTCTTAAACTGGCATGAAAATCTCATAAGGCTCTGTGCCAATCATAACTGAACAAAGAGGAAATTCCACAACTGGAGTGCTTTTACTGAGAATACCCTCTCTAGGGTTGCCTGATGAATGAGATCATTGGATCTCAATTGATTGGCAGGATAAAAAGAAAGTGTTCTAATGGAATTCTCAAAGTTGTAGTCCCAAATAGTGTGGAGGACACACGTTTGGAGAAGCTTTGTATATAGGTTCTTTTTGTATAGTGTTTCTGTTCCTAAACAGAATCAACAAAAGTAACAAAAGATGCACAGGAATACTAGTAGTCCTCATTTAGCAGCCACAGTTGGGAATCAATAACTCCATTAATAAGTGAAGTAGTTGCTAAATAGTAACCCCTAACAATTCCCCCAGCCTTTGGAATGTTCACCCTGAGGGTGGGGTGGAAAGTTGTTAGGAGACAAAAAAAACAAAAAACCTGTAAAACTGATTAGTCTTGTCAGTTTCAAACTGGAAAGCACAGTCAAAATCACACGATTTCCCACTTACTCACTTATGAACTAACGTTTGTTTTACAAAAGAATAAGCTGGCATATAATGGGGCATATGCATCAATACCAATGTGCTGGCACCTGCAGCCATAAGTACACTCTATAAATAACCTGGTGTAGTACCCATTGTATGCCTGCTTACTCTTTTGTAATCCCTTTCTCTACAATCGCTTCGCTTTGTGGAGGGGGAGAGTAACAAGATCAGGCACAGGAAAGATTGCCTATAGAATTTTTTTTCTGCCTCCTCCATAGTATTGGGGAGGAAGGGATTACAAGAGAGTAAGCAGACACCCAATGGGGAATACAACAGGCAGTTTACGCAGTGTACTGGAGCTGCCACTGGCAGCACATTGCTTTTGATAAAAATTCCCAATTGTACCTCCTTTATTTACAGACCCCTTGTAACTGGACATAAACTGTTTCAACTCCTATCCTCAAAACGACGCTATGGAGCACTGCACACCAGAACAACTATACACAAGAACAGTTTTTTCCTGAATGTCATCACTCTGCTAAACAAATAATTCCCTCAACACTGTCAAACTAGTTACTAAGTCTGCATTACTATTAATCTTCTCATCATTCCTATCGCCCATCTCCTCCCACTTATGACTGTATAACAATAACTTTGTTGCTGGTATCCTTAATATTTATATATATTTATCATATTTATCATAGTCAATATTTATATTGACTATGATAATCTATGACTATCATTAAGTGTTGTACCTTATGATTCTTGATGAATGTATCTTTCTATTCTATTCTATTCTATTCTATTCTATTGTTTCTCATACCTTGTTTTCCATTTTTGCCATTTTGTATTGGGGGGGAAACAATAGGTTAAGCACAGGTCATATATTAATAAACTGCCATGACAGCCATGTGACTGAAGGATACTATAAAGGTTGTAAATGCAGCTATAGATCATAAAGTTATTTTTTTCAGCACCATGATAACTTTGAACAGTTGGTGAATGAGGCTGTCAGTAAGTGAGGACTATCTATACTATCTCCTATCAGATCTAGGTAACACTTTTTTCCCCTCTCTCTTGAGATCCAGTCTTGAACTGGACCAGGAAGATATAATTTGAAGTCATTATTTGATCAGAAAATTCTCTAGCCTCACTTTTAGCTAGTTCTTTTCTCTTCCTCCAGCCTATTTCATAGGAACAGAATGACGATAAATGAGAGGCTGACCTTACATTACATCATCTTGTGCTCCTCAAAGGACAGGCAGAGATATACAAAACAAATAGTAATAGTTTAAATAGTTTACCTTTGGGCTGAGGTGGTGCATTCCTTACATGTAAGAGCAGTACAAGAATTATGTCAATTTATAATTCCAAGTATTCAATACTTCCCTTCTGCAGCTTTTTACACATATACATGAATCCCCCCCCCCACACACACATACAACTCCATGGTCAAGGTTGGTACTGCAAGACAAATAACTATCTATTTTATTAACAAACTCTTCTTTTTGGCCAACATTAGGATCTTAGATGCTTAAATGCATTAAAGTTCTCCTTATGCCAAAAGTGAAGAGAAAAAAACCTGAGCAATACAACATACTAGCATATGACTGATGCAAAACATCTGGAAGATCCAGGTTATTATACCTGGAATATACCTTTTCTTTCCTCTCCAACCAATTCTAAATTGTACAAGCAGCTAACAGGTATTATACAAACACACATACATAATACAGCTATAATAATAATGCCAATTCTTAGACTGAAACTTCTATTGCATGCAGTGTCTTAACTATAAATAAACAAATATAGAATTATGGTATAATACAAAATAGTGTCTTTTTATAACAACATTAAAGTATAAAGGATAGAAAAATCAGAACAAGAGAGAGAAGAGGCTTTAAAAAGCTATTTAAAAACTCCAATTGGAAACTACCCTATCCAAATGTTGAACCTATCTTGATAAGTTATTTGATTAAGTTAGCCATGTCATGCCTATACTGGTCATTGTTAAAGTGCTGAGTAAGCAGCATGAATGAATAAATTGCATCCTGTTAATAAGCTAATTTATCGTTAATATCGGGTATTAGGTCTGGAACATTGCAGTATTGTGATTCTGTTACCTTTGATTTATTCATTTTCTATTATTTTTGAAGCAACCAATATCGACATTTCAAGGGCAAAGTGCAATAACTTCAACCTTACCATCTCTGTTTTATAATTGTTTCAATTTGCAGAGGCTATCCAAACTCAGATTCCCAAGGGGGAAGAAAGGTCAGCTTCACGGAGTCTAAAGATGTTGCTGGTGAAGATACTACCCAAACTATTTCCTCTATCAGCAATTTTATCTGGGACAAATGTTAGGAATGTCTCCAAGATACACACCAATATTGTGAAATTCTTTACCTTGCAGGGGAAGGAAGAAACGAAGTGGCGGGTGTGTGTGTGTGTGTGTGTGTGTGTTGAGAATCTTGTATACCGTTTTAAGTCAACTGGTGGATGGTATTCGGATTATTGGTTACCTCCTTTCGGAATGAGCACAACTGATCTAAATTAGATCCAGACAGATGTATTTATAAAATCAACAGGTGCGCAAATAATATCACCCCCCCCCCATCCGCAATCCTAAATCCTTCCGCGGGCCGCTACTCTCATTAGCCTAGTTCTGAACTGATGGGGAGAGGGAATAGCTGGGGGTTGTTTGAAGGCGAGGGACGCTCCGTCTGCCAACTGATTCCCTAACTCGGAACTGAGCCTCTTCTTTAATAAGTGACCGTTTCCGCGTCCCTTCCGCTCTCTGTCCCCTCATTACTTTTTAGGTTATCTCCAGGCTAATCTCGGTTAGCAAACAAACTTGATCTGCAAGCTCTCTCCGGTGCCTTGAAACGGAGCCATTTGGCCATTTGCGCAACACACACACACACCGCTTCCTTTGGCCAGGGCACCACCAGAAGAACCGGGCATTCCTTCAGGAGTGGACGGGCTCCCTCGGGTCGCGCCTTAACAAGAGCGGACCGGCGATAAAAGCCGCCGCAACTAACTAACTGCAGCTCCCGACTGTAAGACAGCGGCGAAGGGAGGAGGGGGGGGGGATTCCTTCCGAAGGGCGATTCAAAACTCCCCTGCAATGGCAGCGTCCGCCAGGCAGGCAGCGGAGGAAAGAGCCAAACGCCCGGGCAAAAAAAAAAAAGAAGCACGCCTGGCCGGACCAAGCGCTTTCCTCCCCCCCCCCCTTCCGCTTTACCTGAGAGAAGACCGGCTGGGGGGACTCTCTGGAACGAAGCTCTGCTCCACCCTGCTCGGCAGCCGGGATGGAGTGTAAGAATGGTAGGCTGTCAGCACCACGCTGCCCGAATCCTTTATCTCCATTATGGGACGCGCATGTCTTCCTCGACGCCTGGCGACCGACAAGTGGTCTACGGGAAGCCTTTGGCTTCTTTGGATCAAAGGACTCTGTCAAGCCAGGCAGGCATAGCCTTGCCCTTTAAGAGCCCGTTCCCTTGTTACGGATTGCCGGGCAGGCGAGAACGAGGCTCTTCCTCCTGCCAGAACATATGAATTAAACGTAGATTCCAAAACGCCGCCCCCTCGCCCGCCTCCCTCGAAGAAAGCCCTGAGTTTCTAAGTAACTAGAAACCAGAAGGAGCCCTGCCCTGCGTGGCACTGAGGTCCAGAAGCCCGTACTCCTCAGTCTACTCCCTCTCTCTCCCCCACCCTCCCGCATTTTGCTGTACTTTTCTAAAGTTTTCCAAGAAAACGCGAACTTAGGGTTCTTCCTCTTTTTACACGCGTACCGTTTGTTATCGCTTGAATATGCAGAAAGGGGGGGGGGGAAAGAAATAAAAGGAAAAAAAAACCTCCCACAAATAATAATTATTTTTCGGAAGGTCGGTTTCTAAAGAAAGTGTGAATCACATGGAACAATATTAATCAGTTCCTTTCATTGCATAGATAAAGAGACGGTTCAGAAGCAGAGAGCAAATATATCAATCCAAGACTAAATCCAGGGTGGCACTGCTTTTCCATTGTAAAACAGTACTCCTTTTTTTGTTGTTGTTGCAACACATTGTGCTAATTCCATAGTTTTTTCTGTGCCGAAAATTCCAAACATGGTCTATTTGATTTAAAATCACATACAATTTTTAAAAACCTACATTACTCTTTCCAAAACCAAATAGTATTAATAAACACATTAACAAAACAGAACAGCAGTCAGGCTATGTAATATCATGTGTAGATGTCTTTACATTATTTCACACCTCCAATGAAATCTCTGTTTCAGTGAAAAACTGTTAATTTTATTTAGAAACATTGGAAACACACTTTATCCACTGATTTGTTAATATGGGATATTCTAACGCTACCGAATTTTTTTGCGAATAACCAATATTCACTTTAGTGATACTTTAATTTTCAATGGAAAGAGTACAGTAGATTTGGAATAACTCCAAAACACATTTCAATGCCAATTGTAATTATGAATATTTAGATATCACTAATACAATTTGGTCTGAATTATTATAATTAAATGCTGTGCTACTTTTGCCATTTTTGCAGTGTGACACGACAATTCAAGTGGTTTAAAAACTTGACTAGGAAATTAATTTAAAACCTCAACACATCAACTAATCCATTAATTAGAAAGAAAAAAATGTTTGATAATTTCAACTAGAATCATTGAAAAGTATAAATGTAACATATGAATATAGGCTAAATTTGTGCCTCTATCCAGCAACATTTAAATATACTTTAAAGCCTTTTACGCTGAAAATATTTTAAAATTCCAAGCAGTTGACCCAGGTTCAATTCCTACTCAACTAGTCTCAACCGTCCGTCCCCTACCGCTCAAGCAGGAGACCCTGACAAATGGCAGTCCAATCTTTTCTTGAAAGTCTCAAGTGATAAAGTTCCCACATAAATAGGTAGAAATAATAAGAATATAATAATTGACAGAATTTTCATTGTCAGTTACAAAAGGCCATGTTGCTTGGATCCACATAGTCTATCTAGACCCGTTCCAGTCTGGCTTCCGACCCGGTTATAGCACGGAGACGGCTTTGGTTGCGTTGGTGGATGACCTCTGGAGGGCCAGGGACAGGGGTTGTTCCTCTGCCTTGGTCCTATTAGATCTCTCAGCGGCTTTTGATACCATCGACCATGGTATCCTGCTGCGCCGGTTGGAGGGATTAGGAGTGGGGGGCACCGTTTATCGGTGGTTCTCCTCCTATCTCTCTGACCGGTCGCAGACAGGGTTGACAGGGGGGCAGAGGTCGTCCTGGAGACGCCTCACTTGTGGGGTGCCTCAGGGGTCGATTCTCTTGCCTACCCTGTTCAACATCTATATGGAGCCGCTGGGTGAGGTCATCAGTGGTTTTGGGGTGAGTTATCATCTGTACGCTGATGATACTCAGCTGTACTTTTCCACCCCGGACCACCCCAACGAAGCCGTTGAAGTGCTGTCCCGGTGTTTGGAAGCTGTACAGGTCTGGATGGGGAGAAACAGACTCAAGCTCAATCCCTCTAAGACGGAGTGGCTGTGGATGCCGGCACCCCGGTACAGTCAGCTGCATCTGCAGCTGACTGTTGGGGGCGAGTTAGTGGCCCCAAAGGAGGTGGTTCGCAACTTGGGCGTCCTCCTGGATGGACGGCTGTCCTTTGATGAACATCTGGGGACCATCTCCAGGAGGGCCTTTTACCAAGTTCGCTTGGTCCGCCAGTTGCGTCCCTTCCTTGACCGGGATGCCTTATCCACGGTCACTCACGCTCTGGTTACATCTAGGTTGGATTATTGCAATGGTCTCTACATGGGGCTCCCCTTGAGGTGCACCCGGAGGCTACAGTTAGTCCAGAATGAGGCTGCGTGAGTAGTAACGGGAGCCGTTCGTGGCTCCCATGTAACACCACTGCTCCGTAGTCTGCACTGGCTTCCTGTGGTTTTTCGGGTGCGCTTCAAGATTTTGGTCACCACCTTTAAAGCGCTCCATGGCTTAGGACCCGGGTACTTACGAGACTTACGAGACCGCCTGCTGTTACCCTTTGCCTCCCACCGACCCGTACGCTCTCACAGAGAGGGTCTCTTCAGGGTGCCGTCCGCCAAACAGTGTCGGCTGGCGGCCCCCAGGAGTAGGGCCTTCTCTGTGACGCTCTGCAACGAACTTCCCCCTGGCCTACGTCAAGTGCCTGATCTTCGGACCTTCCGTCGTGAGCTCAAAACACATCTATTCATTCAAGTGGGACTGGCATAATAGTGTTGTATTTTAATTGGGGTTTTGTGAATATTTTAAAATTTAAAATTTATATTTTAATTATCAGCCTTTTATAATCTGCTATGTTTTAACTGTTGTTTTTAATTGTATATATTTTGTGTTTTATTTTTGGCTGTACACCACCCTGAGTCCTTCGGGAGAAGGGCGGTATAAAAATTTAATAATAATAATAATAATAATAATAATAATAATAATAATAATAATAATAATAATAATAATAATAATAATAATAATAATAATAATAATAGTACTATACCAATATATTATGATATCTTAGATTCTGGGGGAAAATTGATGTGCATGAAGACCAATATCTGCTAAAGAACTTACAGCTATGATTTCCCCTTTTTTGTGAATTCGATAATAACAAACTACTTTGTTAGTTGCTGCAAGAAGATCATATAGTCTGACTGCAAACAATGGCCTGACAAAGTATGCACAATGGTGCATTGGAATACCTGCAGAAATATCATTTTGCTGCAATAGAAAATGAAGAAGCTTAAATGCTCTGAGACTTTAGAATTCAAACAGACATACACTTGCTCAGGCTTCACAATGTCAATAAGAAATACAAAAAAGTTTGGATGACTGATATGGCAGTACCTGGAGACAGCAGAATGGAAAAGAAAAAAGTGGAGAAAATCACAAAATACATAAATAAAATGACTTTGGCAAAAGAAAACAAAAATAATACCAACAATAATAGGCTTCTTGGGTGCATTCCCAAAACATCTGCAGCACCACTTGAACATTATGGGCATCAAAATGACCAGCATTCAATTGCAAAATCCATCTTTACTGGGAACAGTTAACATCATGCGATGAGACTTTTTGACACAATCAAACAACAAAATATTCTCTTCTCAGGTCCTTGGAAAGGACTCAGAAAGCATGTGCGCACGCACCCTGAAAATTCAATGTGCACACGACCCTGTGCATGTGCCCCATGCATGCACCCTCGGCCCCTGCATGCACCTCGCCCCAGCGCATGCTTGCACAGCCCCCCTGTATGCGCCCCAACCCCCATGCATGCACAGCAGAGACAGGAAGACTAGCTGGACGGCAGGAGGCAGGCACACACATGCGTGGCAGAGCTGAGCTGGGGCAATGGCTTGTGTGCCCACAGAGAGAACGCTGCATGCCACCTCTGGCACACATGTCAAAAGTTCACAATCACAGCCTTAGAACATATAGAAAGGAGATGAAACATCAGTGAATTGAATACTCTGTTAATGTGCCAAATGATTGTGCTACATCAACCATTTTATAATGATATTTTAAAGTAAATTATGATAAATCCATCTGTTGTTATGCTAAAAAAAGGTCTTCCAGTTACCTGATAAGAAAGGCCAGTGATTCTTATCAGTCTTCAATGGTTTTTATCAGTCTTAATTTAAGAATAGTTAAAATGCAATGAATGCAATCCTTGATGCATTCAATAGAACATCTTGATAGATCAAGAGATAATTTCATTTGTTATAATCTTTCATGAAAGATACAAAACCACATTTAATTCAATTAATAAAAAGAAAAGGAAATCCACATTTGAGCAAAATGGGCTCCAAAACTTTCCACTGTGCCATATCAATAGCTTTTTCTGCACAGATTTGATGCAGAAATCTGTTGCTAATTTATATCTATTAATCAGTTAATAAGCTAATATTATCAAGGCTTTTTGCCTTTTGATAAAACCATACAGCACAAAATGGTAAATTAGAAGTAATATGTACTCTACATGTCAAAAATTTGGCATGAACATTAAAGAAACCAGCTAACAACTTGGCCAATTAGCAGACTTTTGACCAGTCTTCACTATTTTGTAAAGCTTGAAAAAATATATAAACATTCAGTGTTAATAGAGACAAAAAAATAATGTATAACTTGTACTATTCTACTAGATAACTATCAGGACTAGGAAGTTTTCTTGTGTTCATAGATTTAATACAGTAGTATTTTAATTTCTGGAAAGTAAAACTTTATAAGCAACTTTATTAGAAAAAAATATATAACCAAAAATAAGAATTAATGTCTTATTCAACGGTTATTGTCAGCAGGATAAAACAGATAGTAAAAATTTAAAAAAATATTGATGAAATATTAAGAACTTGCTTGATTATTATTATTATTTGCTTCTTTAGTTGAAAGGCTAATAATTTATTAGATCTTTCTTTTCCTTTTCAATATTTTCATTTCTTATGATTCTATTAACATTCTGTACCCAACTACATAGAGGGAATGAAATTTCAGATCCTTCAGGAGTTAGTTACAATGTTATGGAAACAATTAATGTTTTCTAAGGCTTCTAAGGATTCTTCCTTTTGTTGCTTACATTCATGTAGTTCTTAGTCATAGTTTGTGTATTTACAAACCTCTATAGGCTTAATCTGAAAGGGATGTTATATTAATTTATTTATCTAATAAAGTTCTGTTTCTTATATCCAGCATTTCATCTGTTCAGTCTGGAGAGCTGACATCACCACTCTGATCTGGTTTGCTAAAGCAGGAAATAAACATTAACCAATGAATGCTGGAAGTTCAGGGAAAACTCTAAACAGATCAGTCATTTCTGTACAGCGGTGTGATTCTAGAAAAACAGATGAAGGTGGTGCATATTCAGCAAATGCTGCAAGAATAAACTAACAGTGGAGGAGGAATTTGCAAACAGCAGCAAAAGTGAAATGACACATTGTTAATGTGGGTTCCATTCTTCATTTCATTCTTTAGTACTGTATTTCTTTGCAATTACTTATACTGCTGCACTCTTGTAACCATTAACATTCTGGAGCAACTATTTCTGTGTTTTTCCACACCGCAAAATATTTGGTTTCTACAGGATCTAAACCATAGGAAGAAAAAATATTGTACATATTGTACATCGGATTTATAAACAAAAAGAATTTATGGGAACACATGATAAAGCACAAAGTGCAACCCAAATGTAGAATGCAGAACACTTAAAAAAAAAACACCTAAATCAGGGTGAGTGGATATACCAGCCATCTACCCTGACAAGCACACCACCTAAATATTTAATGAATTTAGAGTCAAGCTATAATCTGTTAGTTGATATAGGAAAATTTTTGATTTCTGCCTTCGAATAAACTTTTCAAGAATAGACAGCCAAGTGAAGGCTGTGTTGGTTGAAATGTTAAATGTTTGCATTATAAAAATAATCAGTATTAAACTAGACCTAGAATGTAGAACTTTTTTTTTATTTCTTTTTGTCACAACAGTATACACAAACAATTATCAAAAATAAAACAAACAGGAAGCAGCAGGTGAAGCTAAGCAAGATCACATCAAATACCTGTACAATTAGGACAGGGGCCTCCCAAGGCTGTGTGCTCTCCCCACTTCTCTATTCTCTGTATACCAATGACTGCATCTCCAATGATCCATCTGTTAAGCTACTGAAGTGCGCAGATGACACAACAGTGATTGGTCTCATTCAAGACAATGACGAATCCGCATATAGACGAGAGGTCGAACGACTAGCCTTGTGGTGCAACCAAAACAATCTGGAACTGAACACACTCAAAACCGTAGAAATGGTGGTAGACTTTAGGAGAAACCCTTCCATACTTCCACCTCTCACAATACTTGACAACACAGTATCAACAGTAGAAACCTTCAAATTTCTAGGTTCTATCATATCGCAAGATCTCAAATGGACAGCTAATATCAAAAACATCATTAAAAAAGGACAACAAAGAATGTTCTTTCTGCGCCAACTCAGTAAGCTCAAACTGCCCAAGGAGCTGCTGATCCAATTCTACAGAGGAATTATTGAGTCTGTCATTTGCACCTCTATAACTGTCTGGTTCGGTTCTGCAACCCAACAAGAAAAACACAGACTTCAGAGGATAATTAGAACTGCAGAAAAAATAATTGCTACCAACCTGCCTTCCATTGAGGACCTGTATACTGCACGAATCAAGAAGAGGGCCGTGAAAATATTTACAGATCCCTCACATCCTGGACATAAAATGTTTCAACCCCTACCCTCAAAATGATGCTATAGAGCACTGCACACCAGAACGACTAGACACAAGAACAGTTTTTTCCCGAAGGCCATCACTCTGCTAAACAAATAATTCCATCAACACTGTCAGACTATTTACTGAATCTGCACTACTATTAATCGTTTCATAGTTCCCATCCCCAATCTCTTTCACTTATGACTGTATGACTATAACTTGTTGCTGGCAATCCTTATGATTTATATTGATATATTGACCATCAATTGTGTTGTAAATGTTGTACCTTGATAAACGTATCTTTTCTTTTATGTACACTGAGAGCATATGCACCAAGACAAATTCCTTGTGTGTCCAATCACACTTGGCCAATAAAATTCTATTCTATTATATATATATATATATATATATATATATATATATATATATATATATATATATATATATATATATATATATATGTGTGTGTGTAAAAAAATATGCATCAACTATATTAATTTGATATAATGAAGGGAACAATAGGACAGGAACGGTAGGCACTTTTGTGCTCTTATGCACGGCCCTTATAGTCCTCTTAGGAATGGGGTGAGGTCAATAGTAGACAGTTTTTGGTTGAAGATTTTGGGATTTTGAGTAGAGACTATGGAGTCAGGTAATGAGTTCCAAGCATTAACAACTCTGTTACAGAAGTCATATTTTCTGCAATCAAGTTTGAAGCAGTTGAACTTCCATTGGCTCAAGGACCATCTCAAGTTTGAGTAGCATGGCAAGGTCCACATTTCAAAAATGGAGTGGGCAAATCTTAGGGCTATTTTAAAAAGATAGGTTGGGGAATTTAAAAAGAATCTGCAATGTTGAAAGCATTAATTTTATCCTTCAACAGCACCCGTCTACCACCCCAAATGCAAGGAAGAGTCCAGATTTTTGACCAGGGCATATTTTTTATGATATATTGGGCTCTTCCATAAATGCACCAAAGGTAAGAGCTTGCATAAGGGAGTGCCATACCATTTTGTCTCAACTAAAACAGTTTGAGCTTTATGATATTCAACATTCAGAAATCTTTAATGAACTGAAAAGATAAAGAACTTTCCATTCAGGTTTGAGGACTACAGGTAGACCTGAACTTACAACAGTTTATTCAGTCACCACTCAAAGTTACAACAGCACTGAAAAAAGTGACTTATGACCATTTTTCATACTCACAATCTTTGCAGCAGCTTCATGGTCCTGTGATCACAATTCAGATGTTTGGCCACTGACTCACATTTATGACGGTTGCAATGTCCCAGGGTCACGTGATCACCTTTTGCAACCTTCAATGGCAATGAGGAAGCCAGATTCATTTAACAACCGTGTTACTAAATTAACATCTGCAGTGATTCGCTTAACAACTGGCAAGCAGGGTCGTAGAATGAGGCAAAACTCACTTAACAAATGTCTCACTTAACAACAGAAATTTTGGGCTCAATTGTCATAAGTCAAGGTCTACCTGCCTTTTGTCAAATAAGGAATCATGAGAGCTACCTTCAGTTGGTTCCAATCACTTATATCAGAAAGTAACATTGAAAATTAGGCCTAACAAACATTGCAAATGAGAAATCCTCACGTTATCATGAAATAAAATGCATATTAATATTTTGGACCATTAATATTGTTCAAAATTACCATTCAAGTACAAACAAATTATAGCTTTGTATCCTGTATTGTATAGGGCCTAATTAAACATGAAGGAGTAGCATGTGGAATTCTGATTTTGTTTCGTGTATTCACTCTTACACAATTGGAAGATATGTGAAAAGTGTTCTATGAATACTGTTTCTGTTGATACAGAATCTATAAATAAAAGATGTTCTTGCATCTGAAGAATTTCATGTTTCTATATGATGAAAATAGACATTATGATCATATTGCTTTCAACTGACATAATTCTTTTTTTAAAAAAACAAATAGTTACAGACATTGAATGTCTTCATAAATCTATATTTTGAATGGGAACAAATGTGATACTAGTGTTAATTTAAACTGGCCCCAATAGACGTTAATATGCTAATAATTCCATTCCGTTGCTTGAGGGACTGAATATGAATATATTGGCTCATTCCAACATACTGGTACATTTTGTACATATAATATAACTTTCCCTGAATATTCAATGACAATTATAAAATTAATGATGCTATTGGTCTGAAGTAATGTAAGATATTAAAAATTAAATTGGATCATACATTGTTTTATAACTAATAATTTGATTTGTTTAATTTTTTTAGCATAATTTTCTAGCCCAGCCATTTTGTATTTTTAATCTATATTTTATAGTTTTTATGTATAAATCTAGCCAATTATAGATTTTTAAAGAAACTATACAGGTAGTCGGTGACTTATAACCACAACTGAGCCCAGAATTTATATTGCTAAGTAAGAAATTTGTTAACTGAGTTTTGTCCCATTTTACAACTTTTCTTGCCACATTTGTTAAGTGAATCACTAAAGTTCTTAAATTAGTAACACAGGTAGTTAAGTGAATCAGGCTTCCCCCATTGACTTTGATTGTCAGAAGGCCACAAAAGATGGTCACATCACCCCAGAACACTTCAACTGTCATGAATATGAACCAGTTGCCAAGCATCTGAATTTTGATCGTGTGACCATAGGGATGAGGGATGTTGTAATGGTTGTAAGTGTGAAAATGGCCATTGTAGTTCTGTTCAGTTCCGTTGTAATGTCAAACAATCACTAAATGAATTGTTGTAACTGTTGTTGCAAACTACTGCCTTGATTTAATGTGTGAACAGAGTAAGTCAACTTTATATCAAATTTATTTTAAATTATATTGAGTCAACCCTACAAGAAATAAAACTAGGTCTGAGTATGGTTTGATACCCAGTAGAACTTGGTCTGAGACCCAGTTCGGTGCAGTGATTAAAGTGGAGATCGGGAGTTCTAGTTCTGCCTTAGACACTATGCCAACTGGTTGATCTTGAGCCAGGCACTCTCTTTCAGTCCAGGAAGGAGTCAATACCAAACCACTCCTGAAAATCCTTGCCAAGAAAACTGCAGGGACTAATCCGGATAGTCCCCAGGAATATGATATCATTAAAACATGTCTTTTATTTATGTAACAGTTAAAAAGGAATGCCTTGATTTGGCTACAATCAAGCTTCAACTTACAGGTAGTGCTCTACTTACAAAAGGGTTACAAAGGGAAGCTGCTTATAAGTCTATTTTGTTTATAACTCCAAACAAACATTAAAAAAAAGATGGAAGGGGTAGTCTGAAGAAGGCAGGAAATGATTAGCCTTCCCCCAACTGAGCATTTATGCTCAATAAATACTCCTTGCATATAACCCTTTAGGCTGAAGTTGCAGGAAGGTTTTTTTTTTTTAAGGATCGGTGAAAGTTCGTAACTCAAAAGTTTGTAAGTATCTTGTAAGTATCCATATTAATAAGTCACTCGTGGAATAATATTTGGCCAGCAGAGTCAATTACATTTAATTTCACCTACAAACATTGAAAAACAATATCATTTTCTGGTTTTGTCTGAGTTAAAGATTTAGTTTGCAAATAGAAAGACCTCTATAAATTGTTATAGAGTTTTACTAGAATTATCACACTTCTCTGGATTTGGCAGTTGAAGTATAACAAAGACAAACTAAGCATAGTTTTTAATTTAATGTCAGGATGTGATCTTTTGAAATTATGGCTCAGTTTTGTGCTGAGGAACTTAATATCCATAACATTCAAATTTGGGGAAGTAAAATATGTATGCTTCTTTTGTTACAAAAATTGTGAACTTTTTAGGACACTTTCAACCTGGTTATCATACTCATGGAAATAAAAACAGAACTAAGTAGGTTCTTTTGAAATACGTGATTAGGGAACAGACAGAAATGTTTAAGATCAGAGACAGGAAGACATTTCAGTCAATATGTCTTTTGAGATTGGCATTTTTTTAAAAATAAAATCATCCTAAATCTAATTTACTTTGTCTTTATTTTGGGTTTTGCTTCACTTTTACTAGTTGGACTTACTAAGACATGCATAGGATTTCACCATTTAATGCTGTCTGAGAACTTTAAAACAAGTCAGTGATGGCAGAATTTTACTGAGACATTAAACTTTCTCAGGATTACCTTTAATCAATGTAACATAGGGCAAGATAGACTTGGGATGTCTGCAGAAAATAAGAACCTGGCCGTACACCCAGGACTTTACCATAACCAAAAAAGTTGAGTAAACTGTATTGGAAAAGTTACAGCATGAATAACCTGGCCTCTTCCAGAAAAGAAATTAAACATAATTCCTTCTTATTTCCCCTTTATCTCAAAGGAATGATTTATGAATTGCCAAAGCTAAAGAAAACCATGGTCCAAATATATTCCAACAGGTGCATCACATGTCTTTTCTCGTCATACAGCCAAACTATGCCTTTAATATATATGAATGATTCCCAAAATCTCCTTATATATAGAATGTTTTAATATAGCAAAGAGTTCAAGAAATATGTTCTTTACTGCCCATATTTATGGCTGTCACTGCTGAAAATAATCCACAATACTTTTCCCTGCATGACAAGGAATTTATATGCTAGGTGTATTTATCCTCCATAAGGTCAGGATCACTTTATTAATCTATAACATAAAATGAATAATATGCTGGTATGATTATCCATGTATGACATTATCTTAATGGTGGAGACAAAGGTAAAAAGTTAGAAGTTATGTACAGTTAAGCGTCTGTATTTAAATAGGTACACTTTTAATATAGAACTATATTAGTTCTATAAGAACTAATATATATTCTATAGAAATATACTAACTATATTAGTTCTATAAGAACTATAGATTATATTTATTTTGAATATCTTATTTATTTTAGCTTTTTGTCAAAGGCACGAAGACATGTATTATTGGAGATATTGTTCAGATATTCTGAAGTCACATTAGTTAAATAAATAAATAAATAAATAAATAAATAAATAAATAAATAAATAAATAAATAAATAAATAATAGTTCACCAAATGATAAAAAAAATTTAGTAATTAATTACAAAGTATTAAATCAATAATTACTGACAGTCTTTCCAAAAAAATCCCCTAAACAATGAGTTTTTTCATTTCAATTTCAGACTTTTCTTTCTTTTTCTTTTGTTTATGATTTTTACATGAATAATGTATTTCACTCTTGTATTTAGTTTTATAGGAAAATCTTTCTTTTACTGTCTGTATCCTTTATTTACTCCAGACTAGATGAAAAGCCACTTCAATTATATTTCCTGTTTCTAATTTTTTTATTTATTTATTAGAAGTGTATAGTACCTCATTTTTGCCTTAATAAAGATTACCTCCGCTCAAATTTCTGAATTCTCTTTCTTCAAAAGTGTTCCATTTCAGTTTTCTTGCCTATAAATCAATAAGTTTCTCAAATTCATCACTGGTTATATCTTTTCAGTGTCTACCTGCTTAATAGCTTCTTCATTTATACACCTGTTCCAAAGTAAAATAGGACATGAATATAGGCTTATAACTGAGATATATGGGCCTGGACACATGTTCCCTCTTATTGCTTTTATGTCCACTATTTAACTATATAAACTCTTTATGAAAACGTTATGAGCAGGGACCTACCTAGTAGCTGCTAGCTTTTAAATTCTGAGTTACTTTCTACAGCTTGCCATTCTCACAGTATGTTTCCACAACAGTTATAGTCCTGTTATACACTTTACAAATTGAATAAAAATGGAACAGCAGAATTTCCTTAGGAATAGCTAATAGGGTAGGCTTGATACCTACCACATAGCTTTTCCTCAGCAATGCTGGTGCCATATTACTAACCGTGTCCCTTGTTTTGATCCACCACATAGGGACTGGTGCTTCAAAATTAAAGAAGTGCTCTGATGTGGCTATTTCTTAATAATATGACCTTGAAAATGCCTATAATGTGGCATCACCTTCCTACACTGGCACTTAGAGAGCTAGTTTCAACTGTCCTAAGCACTTCCCTTTGAGAAAAAAAAAATCAAGAGAAGCGCCAGCCAGGCAATATTAAGAAGTGTAGCTTAGGGACCATTTGTGACCACTGCCTACAGTAAAAAAGCAAAAGAGGTATTGTGCATATTTTTTTTCTATTAGAGAAAAGCAGACATGGTATGGAGATTGATGGTGTGGATAAAGAATCTGAAAATTTATCAGTATATTCCTCAGGCTACTGTATAGTTAACCATGGCAAACCCAGATCTTCTCAGTCAGTTATAATTTAGTAAGTTTCTCAGCTTGAGCTGCTGTCACTTGTTCAACATATCATAGTTTAAAAATCTTGATTAAATGATAGAGGTAAGCTCAGCCATTATGATTCATATAAGGATGGTTATCATTATTTCAACCACAAGAGACTGGGATTTCAATCAGAGAGGCTGTGATTGAAACAACACTGCCTCAAGTAATTTACAAAACAAAAAAAACATTTGTATATTTGAAAAAGTCAACTTTTAAAATGTCAGAAATTCACCCATTCCATTAAAAAAAAAAGTAAAACGTAATTTTGAGTCAGGAAAATACTTTGTCAAATAAAATCATCCATGCTTCACTGCAGTAGAATGATATACATTCTCAAATACTTTAGAGTACAGCTTCTTCTTGAATTGCAGTATACAGTAAATGATAAGCATTGATGTGGGTTATATAGAAGTCAGAACAAAAGTAATGTTAAATTATAACCATTCATTCCATTAGTTCTATGATTAAAGCAAACATATTTTTGTAGAAAGACAAATTTGTATAACTGCCAAAAAAGGATTTCAAATCTTTTGAAATCTGACTTCAACCTAAAATGGAAGATAAGTTTTTATTCCAGATACATTTGAATTTATTTACCAGTTATTGTTTAAGGCTATAAATCTTTAAAAGCACAAGTTCCTATATAAGTAAAGAATCATTTCTAGCATCTCTTATTTATGTTAAGTTCATCCATTAATGAGGTAAACATTTTGTCCTAGATAAAAAATACATGACTCAGATTACGTACAATGTAAAAGCAAAATGGATGCAGTTATGTGTTATCTTTGATAGATTATTTAGAACAATGGAGTGGTATAAGAATGCTTGATATTTGGCTAATATAGTTCAGTATTTTTGTCTAAAACAATCTATACTACTTAATACAGGTCAGCACAATTAGAACATAGACTGTATGTTGTTTTCAAATTAGTACTTTTTCCTCCAGAATTACTGTCTCCTACTTTTTAGAGTTTGCAAAGGTTTAAGGCAAATGATTTTATTTTACTATTTTCTATGTTCTTCTAATGCTGTCAGACTTGTGAAGACAGCACTAGCCTGTCCAGTTATATACTAGATACCACTGTACCATATTTCTATTTGCAATTCTTTTTCTTTCATTTTCTCTCCTTCAGTAAGCCTAAGTGCTCCCTTGGTGGAAGTTAGCCTGCAAATAGAAATATGGTACTGTAACAGAAGGAACACTTCTGGTATTAGAAGCAATTAGCTATATGCTTTTGTCCTCCTTTGCAGTGGTGGGTTTCAAAATCTTTTACTACCAGTTCTGTGGGTGTGGCTTGGTGGGCATGGCTTGGTGGGTGTGGCATGGGAAGGTTACTGCAAAATCCCCATTTCCTCCCACTCAGCTGGGACTCAGGAGGCAGAGAATAGATGGGAATGGGGCCAGTCAGAGGTGATATTTACTGGTTCTCCGAACTACTCAAAATTTCTGCTACTGGTTCTCCAGAACTGGTCAGAACCTGCTGAAATCCACCTCTGCTGCCTTCCACAAATGCAGTGGCATATTTAAAATTTAGCCAGGTATCTAATTTAACCAGAATAGATTGTCCAGATGTTGGGGAAAGTGTTACTGAAAGATAAAGCAAATATTAAAAAAAAAATAAGAAAATATGAATAATTACTATGCAGCACATAATCATCAGTTGATATAAGGAATCAGAAAGATTCATCTCTGATAACAGAAATTGCAAACCACATATTATACATTTTTAATATTTATACTACTCACACTTTCCAAATTTCTATTCTTTCTTCTTTTTCTGTTTCTTCCAAAATAAAATAAATATTAACTGAAATAATATAAATAAATATTATTCTGTCCCTAAATAAAACAAATTTAACTGAAATATAAATATTGTTTGCTTCTTGGGAATACTATTTTTGGGAACACCCCGGAGAAATTCCTAATCTTAGAAATAATATGACCTAGTGATAGCACAATAAAATAGACCCCTGTCTACTTGGAACGTATTAGGGAAGAGTTGTTTTTTCATATAATGGAAGTGATGTACTTAGAAACATAGGGAACAGGGAAGAAGAATAGAGAAAGGAGTGATACCTAGATTAGTCTTGCCAAGTTGACAGTGCCCAGTATCTGTTTGCCATCATCCATGACTACCAACGCATTGTCAGGCAGCATCAAGTAATATATATTAAAATCTAGTATTGTAAATTTCATGCCTAAGAGTTCTGTCAGTGAATGTTTTCCACTCCTAGTTGTAGTCACACAGAGGGCAGAAATTCTTGTTATAGCCAGAGCTAGCTGTAATACAGTGGAGAGATATCAGATTGTTCTCCATTTATATTTTTAAAAAATAGGAGGAGGGAAAGGAGACAGATAAGTCTGGAATTTGCATTTGGCACATTTCATAATAGATGATCTAATTATTAGCTGTGTATTTAAGAAATAACATTAGTGGCCTGGCTCCAGTTCATCTTCCTCTCTACAGAACAAATTGTTAAAAGGCAGATATTTCTGACGAAGCTAAAGGACTGAATTGAGGTGGCACAAATTCCAACTTAGGAATCTAATTCTTACTTGAGGAAAATATAATGCAACTTTAGAACTGGAGGATAACATATCAGGAATAACTCAGATCCAAGATTTGCCAATCATTATATTATCAGTGGACACTTGCCTGAGTCAACAAAACAGCTGTCAGCATTCACTGCCTTCTCTATCATACCACATTAGTCTTAAGTCTATGAGCTAGGATATTTATTATAAGAGGCATTCTGTTCTATGAGCAGCTGCTGACGCATCTGCCATATCATGTAGAATAAGGAATAACTGTAGTCCTGCACTGTTTGCTAAGGGGAAAAAAACTAATTAGAACTGTTAGTATTCAGAGCATGTATCATATTTACAAAGCAAAAGTGCCTACTCAGAGATTGTTTTAATAGATAATATATAATTTCTTTCACTGGTCCTGAATCAGGGGTGGTATTCACTTACCTTCGCTACCTGTTTGCAAATGAGGACCTTCCGTGCATGCACAGAGCGTCAAAAACGGGGTGTGATGGGTGGGCGGAGCCTCCCGCTGCCGCTGCTACCAGTTCACCCAAACCGGATAGAACCTGCTGAATACCACCACTGTCCTGAATGCTTTTTTTTTAACTTGAGATCATGAGGTGTACTTCACTGGAACACTTCCTGGTTTAGGCACAGCCTATCTACTTCAACATTCATTATAAAACTAGGTTATATTTTATTTATTTATTTATTTATTTTGTCACAGCAGTATATATAAGCATAAGCATGAAAGTAACTATATAACATATAAGCATATATATATAAGCATAAGTATGCAATAACTATATTAATTGGATATAATGAAAGGAAACAATAGGACAGGAACGGTAGGCATGCTTGTGCTCTTATGCACGCCCCTTACAGACCTCTTAGGAATGGGGTGAGGTCAATAGTAGACAGTTTTTTGTTAAAGCTTTGGGGATTTTGATAAGAGACCACAGAGTCAGGTACTGTGTTCCAAGCATTAACAACTCTGTTACAGAAGTCATATTTTCTGCAATCAAGATTGAAGCAGTTAATATTAAGTTTAAATCTATTGTTTGCTCTTGTATTGTTGTGATTGAAGCTGAAGTAGTCTTTAACAGGAAGGACGTTGCAATAGATGATTCTATGAGTTAAACACAGGTCCTGTCGAAGCGGAGTTCTAAGTTTCCTAAACAAGGGCCTCTGGTGGCTCAGACTGCTAAGACAGTCTGTTATTAACAGCAGCTGCTTGCAATTACTGCAGGTTCAAGTCCCACCAGGCCCAAGGTTGACTCAGCCTTCCATCCTTTATAAGGTAGGTAAAATGAGGACCCAGATTGTTGGGGGCAATAAGTTGACTTTGTATATAAATATACAAATAGAATGAGACTATTGCCTTACACAATGTAAGCCGCCCTGAGTCTTCGGAGAAGGGCGGGATATAAATGCAAATTAAAAAAAAACCAAGTGAGTGAAGTGATCTTCCCAGCTTTGCCTGCTCCCTCGATTCTCCTCTGTGCTTTAATGAGGCACTAGGGGTGAAGCATCTCCATGCTTTGCTCCAACTCAGCTTTTCTTTAGAAGCTTTTTCAGCCCTAACTAGGTGCTAGCCGAGTGAAGCGATCTCACCGTGCTTTGCCTGCTCCTCGATTCTCCTCTGTGCTTTAATGAGGCACTAGGGGTGAAGCATCTCCATGCTTTGCTCCAACTCAGCTTTTCTTTAGAAGCTTTTTCAGCCCTAACTAGGTGCTAGCCGAGTGAAGCGATCTCACCGTGCTTTGCCTGCTCCTCGATTCTCCTCTGTGCTTTAATGAGGCACTAGGGGTGAAGCATCTCCATGCTTTGCTCCAACTCAGCTTTTCTTTAGAAGCTTTTTCAGCCCTAACTAGGTGCTAGCCGAGTGAAGCGATCTCACCGTGCTTTGCCTGCTCCTCGATTCTCCTCTGTGCTTTAATGAGGCACTAGGGGTGAAGCATCTCCATGCTTTGCTCCAACTCAGCTTTTCTTTAGAAGCTTTTTCAGCCCTAACTAGGTGCTAGCCGAGTGAAGCGATCTCACCGTGCTTTGCCTGCTCCTCGATTCTCCTCTGTGCTTTAATGAGGCACTAGGGGTGAAGCATCTCCATGCTTTGCTCCAACTCAGCTTTTCTTTAGAAGCTTTTTCAGCCCTAACTAGGTGCTAGCCGAGTGAAGCGATCTCACCGTGCTTTGCCTGCTCCTCGATTCTCCTCTGTGCTTTAATGAGGCACTAGGGGTGAAGCATCTCCATGCTTTGCTCCAACTCAGCTTTTCTTTAGAAGCTTTTTCAGCCCTAACTAGGTGCTAGCCGAGTGAAGCGATCTCACCGTGCTTTGCCTGCTCCTCGATTCTCCTCTGTGCTTTAATGAGGCACTAGGGAGTGAAGCATCTCCATGCTTTGCTCCAACTCAGCTTTTCTTTAGAAGCTTTTTTTCAGCCCTAACTAGGTGCTAGCCGAGTGAAGCGATCTCACCGTGCTTTGCCTGCTTTTCTCATTGCTGCTTCCTCTCAGCTGTGCCTTAGAAGCTGTTTTTTATCCCCAAGCAGGGGATAAAAACCAGAAAACTAATGTGCTGAAACTGACCAGACTAAGGACGCTAGCCAGATGAATACCTGGTAGGCAGATTTCCCCCCCCCATTTTCCTTCCCAAAACTAAGCTGTGTCTTATAACATAACATAACATAACATAACATAACATAACATAACAACAGAGTTGGAAGGGACCTTGGAGGCCTTCTAGTCCAACCCCCTGCCCAGGCAGGAAACCCTACACCATCTCGGTCAGATGGTTATCCAACATTTTCTTAAAAATTTCCAGTGTTGGAGCATTCACAACTTCTGCAGGCAAGTCGTTCCACTTATTGATTGTTCTAACTGTCAGGAAATTTTATTTGGTTGCATATATCTCTGTATTGGTTTTTGAAATTTGCTACATGTCCCTTTTTGTTTTTTCGCCAAAGGGATTTTTTTTTGGATTGAAGCTTTTTTATTGATATGGGTAATTTGTTTTTCTTGATTTTTGTGATAGTTTGTGGTACGTAGAGTTTAATGACTCTATTGATTTCAAGTAGGAAAACTCTGTAGTGGTCTTCAGCAGTGATACAGGATGAGAATAGATTTTGCCAGTCAAGAAATGAGAGGTAGGTGTTTATAAGGTCATAGTTGGCTTTTTTGAAATTGTAGTTTGGAATACTATTATTATGATGATTTTTGTAAGCACGTATATTGAGACAAAAGTCTATCATGCTGTGGTCACTGTTGGAAAAGGGTTCTTTTATTTGTAGTCCATAAATTGAGTTTGGGTTGTTGCAGAAGGTGAGGTCAAGGCAGTTGTTGATTCTTGTATTGTTAGTTACTAGTTGTTCAAGACCTAGATTTGTGACAGCGTTGTATAGTGTAGTATGGATGGGTTCAGTTGTACATTCGTTTGTTATCCAGTTAATATGAGGTAGATTGAGGTCACCCAGGAAGGTGAGAGGATATGGGCAAGAGGTAGCCCAGGTTAGTAGCCCAAGTTAGTAGTGAGATTAACATGTTCGCATGTGTGATGTCGTAGTCAGGGGCTCTGTAGCATAGTAGGAATCGAAGTGTGGTGTTAAGGGACAGGTCGCATACAATAGTTTCAGGGATAGCAAGTTTATGTGCAACTTGAACATTTTTTAGATTCAATGACTTTTTATGAAAGATAGCTACTCCACCTCCTCTGCGGATTTCACGATCTGATCTAAAAACATAGTACTCTTTGTCTGAAATAATGGAGTCAGGGATGGATGAGTTCAGCCATGTTTCGCATACAAATATAATATAAAATGTACCATTGTTTAACATGAGTATAGATTCAGGCAATTTGTTTACAATGCTTCTTGCGTTTATCAATTTGCATTTAAGATCTGCAGCGTTAGGTGAAGAGGAAATAAGGGACGTGCGTACCTAGTTATTGATGATAGTTGGTTGGAGGTTCTGATCCACGGATGGTTGGATATTGGATGATCCCCTGCTGTTGTTGTTGTTTAACATTTATTAAATGTACATGTTGATGATAAAGAGCCTCCATTAAAATATATTAAGTTCAAAATAAAGAAAGCAGTCCATATCAATTAAAACCCATTAACTTTACCTACAAAAATATGTTAACTACTTGTGTCTACTTGAAACTGATCCAGTGTATCTTTCCAGATGTATTGCCAGGTACATAAATACCCATCCAATGTGATAAATAACAGTTGAAAATAATCAACCTCATGTGGCACCTTAAAGATATATGCATTTGTTATGGTATTTATGATGTCCTCACTTTCAGAGACTAAAGTTTACTCCATCAAATTCCTGAGTTCCTGTGTATGTATGCAATGACAGAGAAAGAGAAAAGGGAAAAAAATGGGATTAGATTTTTTCCTAATGTTCCATTAGAAAAGTGGAACTAGAAGTGTAAAAGAATAAAATATTCTTTGACAACTATGTCAAAACATGAAAAATAAACATATGTAAAATAAATATACCGATGTAAATAAGTTCACATGATAAAGTTATTTAATAAATTAAAATAATTGGAAGCATAAGATTATGTTTTTACTTTCTCATTTCAGTTTGTCCTAAATTGGAGTGTGAGTAGACAACTTTATTTATTTATTTATTTATTTGTTTATTTGTTTATTTATTGGGTGATTCTATGAAAATAGGTAGACATAATTGAAAGGGAAAGCAATGCAAAATATGTCAAGAAATTAAAACTCAAAGTAATGTCTTTACTTTTTTCCTACTCCCTGTATCTATCACTGTAATATATAATAAAATAAATAATCTCGGTACTCATTGTTTAATTGGTTCTTAAAGGTGTGATAAGTACCAAAATATTGAGTACCAAACTATTTTCAATAAGGAACAATGTAATGAGTCACAAGGCATTTGACACCTACATGGAATTCACAGCAGATATTTTCTCTTTGCGCCCTGATAGAGAAACAATCGGTAGCTGCCTGGGATTGAACTCTCAACTTTCCAAGTGGGAAGTAAATGTCTTCACCTCTAGGCCACTACATGCTAGATATACTACATATTACATGCTACATGCTATATGCTACATATTATCTTTGCTTGTAACAATTCCAAATTTGATTAAATAAATAATCTCGGTACTCATTGTTTAATTGGTTCTTAAAGGTGTGATAAGTACCAAAATATTGAGTACCAAACAAATGATAAGTCCTGGGACAAAATGCTCACATCAAAATACTACCTACTCCAAACTATGTACTACATGCTATATGCTACATATTATCTTTGCTTGTAACAATTCCAAATTTGATTAAATAAATAAATAAATAAATAATCTCGGTACTCATTGTTTAATTGGTTCTTAAAGGTGTGATAAGTACCAAAATATTGAGTACCAAACTATTTTCAATAAAAATAATACTACCTACTCCAAACTATGTACTACATGCTAGATATACTACATATTACATGCTACATGCTATATGCTACATATTATCTTTGCTTGTAACAATTCCAAATTTGATTAAATAAATAAATAAATAAATAAATAATCTCGGTACTCATTGTTTAATTGGTTCTTAAAGGTGTGATAAGTACCAAAAATATTGAGTACCAAACTATTTTTTCAATAAGGAACAATGTAATGAGTCACAAGGCATTTGACACCTACAAGTTCTAGCTTGTGCATTGAGTACCAAACTATTTTTTCAATAAGGAACAATGTAATGAGTCACAAGGCATTTGACACCTACAAGTTCTAGCTTGTGCATTGAGTACCAAACAAATGATAAGTCCTGGGACAAAATGCTCACATCAAAATACTACCTACTCCATTCTTCTATTGTAGGTATGGATATTGAAAGTCATTAATTTGGCTGAGATGGCTAAAATCTCAGCTTTTTTGAAAGACAATACGCAGGAAAGATATTTAATTGAATGGAAAAAATGGATTGATTATCTACAAAACAGATATCAGATTAAGAAATATCAGATTGCCTTTGAATAATTAGGAAGTATTATTTTATGTAATGGGGAGGGGGTTGGGAGATGAAAAGATTTGGATGAGGTTAATTGGATTAGAAGGGAAAATTTTACTCTATGTTTGGTTTATGTATAACAATACCTTGTGATTGACCCCGGAAGCCGGGGAAGGGAGGGGAAGGGGAAAATGTTTTGTTTTTAAAACTTTTCAATAAAAATAATACTACCTACTCCAAACTATGTACTACATGCTATATGCTACATATTATCTTTGCTTGTAACAATTCCAAATTTGATTGAATACCACGTTAGAGGAAAACGATATACTTACACACAGTATATGTGTGTGTGTCCGTGCGTGTGGTCTACAAAACGGAAGTCAAACTGATGCTTCCTGATGGAAATTGTTTTCTTCAGCATGGAAATTGTTTTCTTCAGCATGGAAATTGTTTTCTTCAGCATGGAAATTGTTTTCTTCAGCATGGAAATTGTTTTCTTCAGCATGGAAATTGTTTTCTTCAGCATGGAAATTGTTTTCTTCAGCATGGAAATTGTACAGAAGCCATCACAGAAGTTTGGAGCTGTTAGAAGCAAAAATCTATGAAGAAAATATTCATGCTTGCTTGATGGCCTAAGGCCCTGATGGTGAACCTATGGCACACATCCCACAGGTGAATAGAATAGAATTTTTATTGGCCAACTGTGATTGGACATACAAGGAATTTGTCTTGGTGCATATGCTCTCAGTGTACATAAAAGAAAAGATACATTCATCAAGATACAACATTTACAACACAATTGATGGTCAGTATATCAATATAAATCATAAGGATTGCCAGCAACAAGTTACAGTCATACAGCCATAAGTGGGAGGAGATGAGAAGATTAATAGTAGTGCAGATTCAGTAAATAGTCTGACAGTGTTGAGGGAATTATTTGTTTATTTATTTATTTGCTTTTTTCTGCTTTGAAAGTTGAAAGAAGGTGTATGAAACACTTCTGACAAAATCTGGGGAGGGGAATACAGAGCAAGCAAAACAAAGTGAAACCAAGCAAAATATTCCTTCAAAGGTAAAAACAATAACATTTCTAAATATTTTTGGCCTCTGGGGGTGGGGAGCCAGTTTCATCCTCCCAGGCTCCAAGAAAACCTCTGGAGCCTGGGAGGTGAAAACAAGCTTTCTGGCCCACTGTAAGTCAGGAAACAGGCCATTTCTGGACTCTGGAAGATCTCCAGGGGGCAGGTAAGGCCATTTTGCCTTCCCAGGCTCCAAGAAAACCTCTGGAGCCTGGGAGGTGAAAACAAGCTTTCTGGCCCACTGTAAGTCAGGAAACAGGCCATTTCTGGACTCTGGAAGATCTCCAGGGGGCAGGTAAGGCCATTTTGCCTTCCCAGGCTCCAAGAAAACCTCTGGAGCCTGGGAGGTGAAAACAAGCTTTCTGGCCCACTGTAAGTCAGGAAACAGGCCATTTCTGGACTCTGGAAGATCTCCAGGGGGCAGGTAAGGCCATTTTGCCTTCCCAGGCTCCAAGAAAACCTCTGGAGCCTGGGAGGTGAAAACAAGCTTTCTGGCCCACTGTAAGTCAGGAAACAGGCCATTTCTGGACTCTGGAAGATCTCCAGGGGGCAGGTAAGGCCATTTTGCCTTCCCAGGCTCCAAGAAAACCTCTGGAGCCTGGGAGGTGAAAACAAGCTTTCTGGCCCACTGTAAGTCAGGAAACAGGCCATTTCTGGACTCTGGAAGATCTCCAGGGGGCAGGTAAGGCCATTTTGCCTTCCCAGGCTCCAGAAAACCTCTGGAGCCTGGGAGGTGAAAACAAGCTTTCTGGCCCACTGTAAGTCAGGAAACAGGCCATTTCTGGACTCTGGAAGATCTCCAGGGGGCAGGTAAGGCCATTTTGCCTTCCCAGGCTCCAAGAAAACCTCTGGAGCCTGGGGAGGGTGAGAAACAAGCTTTCTGGCCCACTGTAAGTCAGGAAACAGGCCATTTCTGGACTCTGGAAGATCTCCAGGGGGGCAGGTAAGGCCATTTTTGCCTTCCCCAGGCTCCAGAAAAACCTCTGGAGCCTTGGGAGTGTGAAAAACGAGTCTATTGGGCCTACTGGAAGTCTGGAAATGGGCCATTTCCGGCCACTGGAGGCTTCAGAGAGGCCTGCTAGGCTCAAAACGGGGTGCTGGGGGCATGTACGTGCATACATGGGGGAGTACAGGGGGTCGCATTCACATGTGTGTGGGGTGGGGCACAGGGGGGCATTGAATTATGGGTGTGGGCACACACACACACACGCTCCTCCCCGTGCGCCCCCTGCTTTTGGCACGCGACGGCAAAAAGGTTAGCCATCACTGGCCTAAGGCCTTGGTAGGGGCGTGGTAGCTCAGGCTGGTAAGAAGCCTGTTATTAGAACACAGCAGCCTGCAATTACTGCAGGTTCAAGCCCGGCCCAAGGTTGACTCAGCCTTCCATCCTTTATAAGGTAGGTAAAATGAGGACCCAGATTGTTGGGGGGGGCAATAAATTGACTTTGTAAATATACAAATAACATACATAACATAACATAACATAACATAACATAACATAACATAACATAACATAACATAACATAACATAACATAACATAACATAACATAACATAACATAACATAACATAACATAACATAACATCAGAGTTGGAAGGGACCTTGGAGGCCTTCTAGTCCAACCCCCTGCCCAGGCAGGAAACCCTACACCATCTCAGTCAGATGGTTATCCAACATTTTCTTAAAAATTTCCAGTGTTGGAGCATTCACAACTTCTGAAGGCAAGTCGTTCCACTTATTAATTGTTCTAACTAATTTTATTTGTTCTAACTAATTTTAATTGTTCTAACTGTCAGGAAATAGAATGAGACTATTGCCTTATACACTGTAAGCCGCCCTGAGTCTTCGGAGAAAGGTGGGATATAAATGTAAATAAATAAATAAAAAAAGGCCTTGAGGCTTGCTTTATCTAATTGGATCTTTTGATCTTAGTGACACCAACACTAGCCCATGTTGGATGTAACAGCAGACTTTTAGCTCTGGAATATTGAAGTGGTTTTAACTTCCTTTTACCATAACTGTTAAGTTCTGGAAGTAACGAGGCTGGAGACCAGGGTAGTGACAACAGCTCTTTAATATAGGGTGAACCCAGCAACAGGCTGGGGGAAAAACCTCTCCTTTTATACAGTTCTACTGGTGGCTTCGTCCAATCAGCAACGTGCTGATTTCCCGCCCAAATATTTAAAGGTACATACAAGAATACATAACACTCCTCCCCTCCCAGAAAACACTTTGCCTCTATTTACATTTTATTTACATGTTATTTTTCGACGTAGTCACGCAAATAACCTGGGCGTCTCCTAGTTCTTTCAGACCTGCGCGGTTCAGTCCTGGGTGGTGTTTTGAGCTGTTCGGAGGGTCTGTTTTCTCCCTCCAGCTCTTTTTCTAGGCCATCGGGCCCTGGATTATTTGCAGATTCTTTTTCTTGGCCATCCGGCCCTGGATTACTTTTGTAATTTTCCCTGTCGTTTCCCTCGGGAACCTGATGGCGTCGCTGGACCTCCGGGACCTCAGCTAAGTCTTGCGCCTCCCCCGGGTCATAGTCAGCTGTGGGTTCAAATAGGGAGGGGTCATAATTTGTTTCCTGTGGCTTACTTTGTTCAGTTATTCGTCTCCTTATCTGATCTATGTGGCGCCTCCATACTCGGTTGTCTTGTAATTCGACCAAGTATGACTTTGGGCCGGTTGCTTTTATTATTTGCCCTGCGAGCCAACTTGGGCCGTCCCGTAGTTGCGGGCCCACACTGTCGCCTATGCCCAATTCCCTTGTTTTGTCTATTTCCCCCTTGTAACCCTCTGGTGTGTAATGGGGACTCAATCGGTCAAGTGGGCACCGGAGTTTCCGTCCCATCAATAATTCGGCTGGGCTTCTGCCTGTAGCAGTGCTTGGGGTTCTGTGCTGAACGGCCAGAAAGAAGTCTATCTTTGTTTGCCAGTCACCTGGCTTGAGCCTGGACAATGCCTCCTTGGCGCTCCGGACGGAACGCTCTGCAAGGCCATTCGACGCAGGGTGGAAAGGCGCAGAGAGGGCATGTCGGATGCCCTCCTCTGCCAAGTATTCTTCGAACTGGGCTGCCGTGAATTGCGGCCCGTTGTCGGACACCAGAGTGTCAGGCAACCCGTGGGTTGCGAATAAGTGGCGCAGGGCTGCGATTACTGCCTCGGCCGTAGTGGATTTCATGAGTATGATCTCCAACCATTTAGAGAATGCGTCGATAACCACTAGGAAAGTTTGGCCATGGAAAGGGCCAGCAAAATCAATGTGGATTCTTGACCAGGGCCCTTGGGGTTTTTCCCATTCCCTGACTGGGGCCGTTGGGGGTAGGGGTCTGGACTCTTGGCAAGCCTGGCATTTCCCCACCCTCTCAGCAATCTCTGAGTCCATGAGTGGCCACCACACATAGCTTCTCGCTAGCCCCTTCATCCTGACGATTCCCGGGTGGCCCTCGTGGAGGAGGTCCAGTACCTTTCCCCTTAATTTATCGGGGATTACTACACGATCACCCCATAACAGGCACCCCCCTTGAGCCGAGAGCTCATCCCGTTTTTTAACAAACTCCTTAAAGCGGTCGCCCCGCGCAGCGGCCACCCTCTTTGTACCCAACCGAGTACAGTCCTTAACATAATGTCCCGGTATGATGCCCGAGCCACTTCCTTAGATGTGACTGGGCCAGAGTCCAAAGAGTCAATAAGCAGGATGGGCGTCCCCGGCGTAGGGTCTTCGATGGCCCCTGGTAGTGGGCATCTGCTTAACGCGTCTGCATGCCCCACTTCTTTTCCTGGTCGATGCTGCAGCTTGTACGAATAAGCGGCTAAGAAAATAGTCCATCGGGTCAAGCATGGCGAAAGTGCCACAGGCGTTGGGCGGTCGCCAGCCAGTATCCCTAGTAGCGGTCTGTGGTCAGTCACGATTTCAAAATCCCGCCCAAAAACATACTCGTGAAATTTTTTCACCCCTGACACAATGGCTAGTGCTTCTTTATCTAATTGGCTGTAGTTCCTCTCTGGGGAGGACATCGTTCTAGAGTAAAAAGCTATAGGGGCTTCTGTGCCGTTTGGAAGTCTATGGCTGAGTACAGCCCCCACCCCGTAAGGGGAAGCATCGCAAACCAGCACTAGGGGCAATGAGTTATGATATTGGATGAGCAGGCTGTCGCTCGAGAGCAGGTTTTTTACTGCTTCGAAAGCCCTATTTTCTGACTTTCCCCAAGACCAAACAGTATTTTTTCCTAAAAGCCTATGCAGCGGTTCAGCAACGGTCGCTTTGTTTTTTAAAAAGACCGCGTAAAAATTTACTAGCCCCAGGAATGCCTGTAGCTCTGCTTTGTTTTTGGGCGCTGGGGCCTTTCTAATTGCCTTGACCTTGCTCTCAGTCGGTGAATTCCTTTCTTGTCTATCCGGTAGCCCAAGAATTCGACGGATTCGACCCCAATCTGGCATTTGTTTACCTTGACTTTTAATCCGGCTGTCCGGAAAATGCCCAGAACCTTTCTCAAACGCTCCCCCAATTCCTCTACGTTTTCCCCTGAAATCAGGACATCATCAAAGTAGGGAACTACCCCTGGGAGCCCTTGCAGAAGTCGTTCCATTAGGTTTTGGAACAGCCCTGGTGCCACACTCACCCCAAATTGCAATCGGGTGCACTTGAAGGCCCCTGTGCGTTACAATCGTTTGGGCTTCGCCAGCGGGCGTCACGGGCAGTTGTTGGTAGGCTTGGGCCAAGTCTAACTTTGCAAAGACTTGCCTCGCCCCAAAGAGTGCAGCAAGTGTTGCACCACGGAACCGGTAAGCGCTTTTCTGTAAGGCTTTGTTAAGCGTCGCCTTGTAGTCAGCGCAAATTCTAATTGACCCGTCTGGTTTTATTGGGTGACGATTGGCGCCTCCCACTTTGCGTGATCGACTGGCACCAAAATCCCTGATTTATGAGCTTATCTAGCTCCTTGTCAATTTTGGTTTTAGGGCAAAGGGACTCTCCTCGCCTTAAGCCTAATGGGGCTACCTGGGGTCTAAGTTGAAGGAAATAGGGGTCCCCTTGTACTTGCCCAGGCAGTCCTTGAAGACATCTTCGAACTCGTTAAAGAGAATGTCTTTCAGGTTACAGTCACTTCTGTAGATGCCAGTCACTCCCATGCCCAGGGCACGAAACCAGTCTAGTCCCAACAGACTGGGCAGGGTCCTTCGACGATCGTGATGGGCAGGGTCTTCTTGTGTGGTCCGTACTCGACTCGGACGGAGGTGGTCCTCGAACAGGGATGCGATTCCCTTGGTAGTCGTGGACTCGAGCCGTTGAGCTTGCAGGTGGCGCCGCGACTGACGGCAGTGACTTTGCCAAAGTGTCCCAGGACATGATGGTGATCGCTGACCCGTGTCTACTTCGAGCCGGCACCGTACTCTCTATTTTTGGTTTGGTGAAGATCTTCTTCTCCACTGGTCGAGGCGCGCCTATGACCACAGTCGCTTGGTTTGAATCCGCTTTTTGTTTGAGCCAATCGCGGATCGCCTTGCCGATTCCGCTCTGATTGGCCGATTTGAATTTTCGGCGGAAGGTTGGGCCGCTCGACAAACTTGAGCTAGGTGCCCTTTCTTCCCGCACCGCCGACATGTCGCGTCCTTAAACTTGCAGCGTTGGCGCTGGTGTTGACCACCGCAGCTTCCGCATTCGCCGCTGTCCCCATTGTCGCGTTTCTCGGTTCGGCAGACCCTTCCTCATCTTCACCGCCGGATTCGGTCTGAACCCCCTCCTGGTGCACGGGGGTTGGCTTCGCGCTCGGCTTTGGTGGGACAGGCTCTTGCAGTGTCACCGCCGCTTGGGTGGACATTTCATGTGCTCTGGCTTCGTCCAGAGCGTTGGCCAGCGTTAGGTTGCTCTTTGCTAGCAGCCGCCGCAAACGGATGTCTCTGACCTCGGATGAGTTGCTCGAGGAGCACCTCGCCCAGGTCGCGTATCCGCAGTCCTTGGACGCTTTCCTTAGGGCGGCCATGTAGTCACCGGCGGATTCGCCCTCCATCTGCCTTCGCTCTCCGAATTCAAACCGCCGCACGTATTTGGACGGCGTTGGCGCGAAGTGGTTTTTTAGTAAAGTCTGTAGAGTTGGCCACGACACCGATTGTAACGGCGTTGGCTCGGCCAGGGCTTCCGCGATATCAATGACCTCTGGACCACAGTGGCTTAAGAAATAAGCCCTTTTGCGGTTATCTGGAACTCCTTGCAGTTCGTTGGCTTCTAGAAAGCTTTCGAAACGGGTCATATACGTTCCCCATTTCTCTTTAGCCGGGTCAAATGGTGCGGGCGGAGTGTAACTGGCCATCTCCGCTTTTCTGCCCTGTGTTTGCTGGGTTCGGGTCTATCGTGCTTCAGCTCGGTTCTGGTTCTCCTCAGCCTCGAGATCCCACCTTCGTCGCCAGTGTTAAGTTCTGGAAGTAACGAGGCTGGAGACCAGGGTAGTGACAACAGCTCTTTAATATAGGGTGAACCCAGCAACAGGCTGGGGGAAAAACCTCTCCTTTTATACAGTTCTACTGGTGGCTTCGTCCAATCAGCAACGTGCTGATTTCCCGCCCAAATATTTAAAGGTACATACAAGAATACATAACAGTCACCATAGAGAGAGAAGCAACAGTGATAAAAGCTTTAGCATTTTTTCTTCTTTCTCAGCTAAATTTTGTTCTTTCACACCATTGTTCTGTGATGATTCCCTAAAGCTTATTTCACTTTCTTACAAATCATTTGATTCTTCTTCAGCAAGAGGTAGATTATGGAAACGATAGCATAATCTCAATTTAAAAATGTAATCAGTGTTTTGTGAAGTTCCTCTTGATTTCTGTTAAATATAGAGAGGTTTATAGAGGAAAGGAAAGGAAGAAAATTAATACATTTCTCCAACTTCCTGTTTCTGAACAATGCTTATTAAAAAATAATGCCCCTGGTTTTTTTAAAAAAAGAAGCCTAATACTTTATGTACTTTTTCTTGTGCCAAAGTTCTCTATTACTGATATTGTAAAAGTTATTGAAAATCAGAAAACCTTTCTGCTCTGCCGTTAGCTGTCAGACTAGGATGGTAGTGTGACAGATTTGTTGTTTTCTAAAAATGGCTGCCAATCTAAATGAATGCCTCCTAGAAATGTCGCTGACAGTCTCCAAAATTTTTACCAATCAACATTTCTATTTTCTAACCCTGTTGCAACAGTTTCAGAATATTCCTATAGCCTTCTGGAGGAGCCATCTTCCTTAAACTGCATCTCACCCTTCCACAGTTCAGGGAATTGAGAACTACAAATCTGTGAATTGACAGCCATCATGGCTAATGGTTAGGAATTCTGGGAGCTATACCAATGCGCCAAGAACAAATGTAGAAAGCAGCTTTGTTGACCTATGGGGGGCCTACTATGGATCCTGCTGGTCAAAGAATCTGACTATTGGGATGCAGAAGAAAAGCCTTTTCTGAGGCAGTGCCGATCCTTTGGAACATCCTATCCTCTAGGGCAGGGATGAAGAATCTCAGCCTTTTTATCACTTGTGGACTTCAATTCCCAGAATTCCTGAGCCAGCATGGGGGTTGAAGTCCACAAATCATAAAAAGGCCAAGGTTCCCCACCCCTGCTCTAGGGTAAGATCTGCCCCCACTCTCCTATCCTTCACCAAGAGCCTGAAGACTTGGCTCTGCCAATTGGCCTGGGGACCAAATGGAGGTGGTTGTTGGATTGATGGCAGACTCCACCCCCTTTCCCTTGTTCTCTGCTCTCCACCCATCTATCTTTTTCTTATCATATTGGTGTATTCTCATTGTTTTCTTTTTCATTGTTTATTTCATTGTTCTATTATTTTACTTCTGTTTTGTTTATACTCTTTTTATTTTGTCTTTTTTATTCTTATAAGGCGCCTAAAGTAGCCCCATGGCAAGATAGGTGGCAAATAAATTTAACAAATAAAAAATCAATAAAAATTTGTACTTGTTTTCGTTATGCATGAAATTATGACTGGAATGAGATACAATGGAACAAATCATTTCATTGTGGTCCCTGGAAAGTTGCTGGGAAGGAACCTCAGAGTTTTCCCAGTTTCATTTTAATTCAGGGATATCTGCAAGGAAAGGGGGATTTTAAAAAAAAGTCAATATGATTGTTGAAATGATATAGTCACAACTGAATCTTGATTTTTTTATCTTCCTCTTGTACACATCAATTCCTAGTACTCTTCTAGTATTTCTCTATCAAGGCCTAATTCCAGTATCTTCTTCAAAGGTATTATATTTCCAATTTTTGACATTTCCTCTTGATTTCTGCTAAATTTTGAACAACTTCAATGCACTTCTATGACTGTTCAAAGTTAGTTTATAGACAAGGTGGGCAGAAAAACCTGTTGCAAACTTTTCAGGATCCAAATTATTTTAATCATTAGCAGATCTACTTGTTTTGTATGCACACCAGGGTAGACAGGACCCCTTTAAGCTGGGTCCAGTTTTAATGTAGTTTTTTCCCCATTTTCATTTCACTTGTAGTAGGTATTAGATACAAATATTCTGGAGTAACTCCAGATAATGTGATAAAATGACTCCCCATTGATAAATTTGAAGATATCCACCTGTTCTTTAATCAGCCCAATCCTATACCTATACCATACCCAGTGTGGTATAGTGGTTAAACCATCAGGCTAGAAACCAAGAGCTGGTTAAGTTCCAGTCCTGCTTCTGGCATGAAAGCCAGCTGAGTCATGTTGGGCCAATCATTTTCTCTCAGTCTTCAGAAGCAAACCACTTCTGAAAAATCTTGCCAAGAACACTATAGTCGGCAAGAGTTGAAAACTGAAGGTACAATAAAAATAATTTTTAAAACTCCTATTCCTAACTCTGCTGGTGCCGTCCCTGTTGATCATTTTAACTTACTCAAGTGCCTCATTTCAAATCTTTTCCAGTCACTTGGCCCCTCTCCAATGAAACAGGGGACAAGGCCTAACATATTTCGCATAGTTTGAGGCAACCTTGGACAATGTTAGAATAAGGGAGTGAGAGAGATTCTACTTATAATCCAGCTAAGGACAATTTAAGCAGGTCTTACTGGTGTCCTGGGACTTGGAACAGAAAAAAATGTTTCTGAGATGTTATTATGGTTAGATTTGGAAGTATAATTTCACTTGCACTGACTTTTAACTCTTCAATCTCATAACCACAAGGGGCAGTGGAGTGTATAAAGATAGTTAGAAATTTCCTCCGTGTTCCCTATTTATATATTGCTCTGTCTGCTCTTTGTCTGTAAAATTGTTAATCTCAGGATGCTTCCTTCCGGCCATTGTCATTGCAAGGGCGCTTGATCTCTAACTCTTGCCTGATAGATGTGGCTAGCCCAGAGCTAGGATTTGTATTTCCTGTAATAAATCACTTTTCTATTAAAGTTGCAATGAGCTGCTGTGCTATTCCTTGCTCAGATTAGGTTCTCTGGGAACATTGCAATTAATCTATCCTCAAAACACAGTTAGTGCAAGAGGAAAAAGGTCTCAAGTCATTCCTAAATCTAAAGATTAGACAATACAAAGGGACAACTGATACAAATGTACCAGTTGACTGCAATCCAATTCATACCTGCCTTAACCCTTCCAAAAACATAGATAATCTGTTTATCTCACAGATGTTTGAATATCTGGAGAAGGGAAAATGAGGCCGATATTCATAATATTATCTGATTGGACTGACATACATCAATATTCAACACTCTAAAAGAAGCTTTCAGAAGTAATGCAAAAAAAAAATCATGTTAATATAATAACCGAAAAGTCTGATGCACTGGGAGTAGAAAATGTATATCTGATCGTATTATAAATAAAGGAAGAAAAATAAGTTTTTGATAATGGTGAAAGTACCAGAATAGAAACTGAAATTGTGAATTTTAGTCCTACTTTAGGTATAGAAGTCAGCTGAGTGACTTTTGGTCACTCACTCAATCTCAGCCCTAGGAACCAGGCAATGGGAAAGCACTTCTAAAAATGTTGCTAAGAAAATTCCATGGACTTGTCCAGGCAGTTGTCAAGAGGCAAGATTGACTAGAGGGCAAGTGAAAGAAAGAGAGAGGGAGATGGAGAGAAAGAGGGAGGGAGGGAGAGGAGAGAGAAAAAGAGAGAGGGAGAGGGAGAACACAAGAAAATTAAAAAGAACTGAGAAGTCACCATGGGCTGGAATAGCTCAGGCTGTTAAGAAGCCTGTTATTAGAACACAGTAGCCTGCAATTACTGCAGGTTCAAGCCCGGCCCAAGGTTGACTCAGCCTTCCATCCTTTATAAGGTAGGTAAAATGAGGACCCAGATTGTTGGGGGGGCAATAAGTTGACTTTGTAAAAAAGTCAAATAGAAAATTTGTAAAAAATATACAAATAGAATGAGACTATTGCCTTATACACTGTAAGCCGCCCTGAGTCTTTGGAGAAGGGCGGGATATAAATGTAAACAAAAAATAAATAAATATGAGACAAGAATGAGGAACTTGTTTTAGCTCAAAGGCAGAATTGGCTCCAGGCAAGAACCGAGTCATTTGAATATCAGCAAGTAGTGTGGTTACAGAAGGTGAAATCACTATCCACTGCATGAGATCCATTCAGCTTCAGATGTACTTCTCCAAAACTAAACTCACTAATTCATACACAACAAAAACTATTTGGGCATACATTGTTCATCCAGTAGCAATAGCACTTAGACTTATACACCACTCAATAGTGCTTTATATCACTCTAAGTGGTTTACAGAGTCAACATATTAGAAATTAGATTAAATTAGAATTCTTTATTGGCCAAGTGTGATTGGACACACAAGGAATTTGCCTTTGGTGCATATGCTCTCAGTGTACATAAAAAGAAAAGATACATTCATTAAGAATTATAAGGTGCAACACTTAATGATAGTCTTTGGGTACAAATAAGCAATCAGGAAACAATTAATATAAATATAAACCATAAGGATACAAGCAACAAAGTTATAGTCATACAGTCATAAGTGGAAGGAGATAGGTGATGGGAACGATGAGAAGATTAATAGTAGTGCAGATTTAATAAATAGTTTGACAGTGTCGAGGGAATTATTTGTTTAGCAGAGTGATGGCATTAGGGAAAAAACTGTTCTTCTGTCTAGTTGTCTTGATGTGCAGTGCTCTATAGCGTCATTTTGAGGGTAGGAGTTGAAACAATTTATGTCCAGGATGCGAGGGGTCTGAAAATATTTTCACAGCCCTCTTTTTGACTCGTGCAGTATACAGGTCATCAATGGAAGGCAGCTTGGTAGTAATTGTTTTTTCTGCAATTCTAGTTATCCTCTGAAGTCTATGTCTGTCTTGTCGGGTTGCAGAACCAAACGAGACAGTTATAGAGGAGCAGATGACAGACTCAATAATTCCTCTGTAGAACTGTATCAGTAGCTCCTTGGGCAGTTTAAGCTTCCTGAGTTGGCACAGAAAAAACATTCTTTGCTGTGCTTTTTTGATGAGGTTTTTGATGTTAGGTGTCCATTTTAGGTCTTGAGATATGATAGAACCTAGAAATTTGAAGGTCTCTACTGTTGATACTGTGTTGTCTAGTATTGTAAGAGGTGGTAGTATGGGAGGGTTTCTCCTAAAGTCTACCACCATTTCTACAGTTTTGAGTGTGTTCAGTTCCAGATTATTATGGTCACACCACGAAGCTAGTTGTTCAACCACCTGTTTGTATGAGGATTCATCGTTGTCTAGAATGAGATTAATCACTGTTGTATCATCCGCAAATTTCAGTAGTTTAACAGATGGATCGTTTGAGATGCAGTTATTGGTATATAGAAAGAAGAGAAGTGGAGAGAGCACACATCAGGGGTGAAATGCTCCTGGTTCGGACCGGATCGCTCGATCTGGTAGCGATGGCAGCAGGTGGTTTGGAGAACCGGTAGCAAAAATCCCTGCCCCCACCCACCCCAGCCACGCGATCATCAGAGGGTTTTTTATTACTTTTAAAAGCATTTTTTCTTTGGCCAAAAAAATGCTTTTAAAAGTAACAAAAAGCCTCTGATGATCACGCGGCTCAGCTGTGATCACCAGAACCTTTTAAAAGCATGTTTTCTACAAGCTCTTTGACCAAAGAGGTTGTAAAAAAATGCTTTTAAAGGGTTCTGCCGATCAGGCAACACAGCTGGGATCGTCAGAACCCTTTAAAACAGGGGTCTCCAACCTTGGGCCCTTTAAGACTTGTGGACTTCAACTCCCAGAACTCTGGGAGTTGAAGTCCACAAATCTTAAAGTGCCCAAGGTTGGAGACCCCTGCTTTAAAAGCTTTTTTTCTTCTGGCAATCCCAGCTGAATTGCCTGATCATCACAGGCTTTTAAAAACATTTTTTTACAACCTCTTCAGCTGAAGAGGTTGTAGGAAAAATGCTTTTAAAAGTAAAAAAATAAATAAAATTGGCCACACCCACCCAGTCACATTACCCCCCCACCAAGCCACGCCCACAGAGCCAATAGTAACAAATTTTACATTTCACCCTTGGCACTCATCCTTGTGGGGCCCTGTGCTAATTGTACAAGTATCCGATGTGATTCTGCTTAGCTTCACCTGCTGCTTTCTGATTCCAGATTGCCCCCAGCAATCTGGATCCTCATTTTATCAATCCTTGGAAGGATGGAAGGCTGAGTCAACCTTGAGCCAGTCAGGATCAAACTTCTGGTAGTGGCAGACTTTACACATCCACATTTATGAATGCAGTTTTCCAAATGACATGAAAGTAGTAGTAGTTATCTATGAATTGAGACTTTAAAAGGGTGCCTTCCATGGAGCTGATTTGCTCCCCTTTATCAGAAGGTCAGAAAAAAGTAGAATTCTAGAAGGTCAAATTTATTTATTTATTTATTTATTTTGTCACAACATCATACAAAAAGATTATATAGTATATAAACATATATATGAGTAAATGTTAGGAGGTATAAGCATATATATATATAGGAAGAAGAAAAGAAAAACAATAGGAGAGGAACGGTAGGCACGTTTGTGCGCTTATGGACGCCCCTTATGGTCTTCTTAGGAATGGGGTGAGGTCAATAGTAGAAAGTTTTTGGTTAAAGCTTTTGGGATTATGGGAAGAGACCACAGAGTCAGGTAAAGTATTCCAAGCACTGATGATTCTGTTACAGAAGTCATATTTTCTGCAATCTAGATTAAAGCGGTTAACATTAAGTTTAAATCTATTGGTTGTCCTTGTATTATTGCAATTAAAGCTGAAGTAGTCTTTGACAGGAAGGACATTACAATAGATGATTCTGTGAGTTAAACTTAGGTCTTGTCGAAGGCGATGGAGTTCCAAGTTTTCTAAGCCTAGGATTTCAAGTCTGGTGGGATAAGGTATTTTGTTGTTTTCAGAGGAATGGAGAACTCTTCTTGTAAAATATTTCTGGACACGTTCAATTGTATTGATGTCAGAGATGTGGTGAGGGTTCCAAACAGGTGAGCTGTATTCTAGAATTGGTCTAGCAAATGTTTTATATGCTCTGGTTAGTAGTGTGGTGTTTTTGGAAAAGAAGCTACGCAAAATTAGGTTTACAACTCTTAGAGCTTTTTTTGCTATGTAGTTGCAGTGGGCTTTGGCACTTAGATCATTTGACATGAAAACTCCAAGGTCTTTAACGGATGGGGGTCATCTGTAAGGTAATGTCCATCTAGTATGTACTTAGTTTTTGGGTTCTTTTTTCCTATATGTAAGACTGAGCATTTGCTGGTTGAAATTTGGAGCTGCCAATTTTTAGACCAAGCGGATAGATGATCAAGGTCGTTTTGAATGATAGAAGTATTGTCTGTGGTGTTAAATAGTTTGACATCATCAGCAAAGAGAACACAATTACTTGAGATGTGATCACAAAGATCATTAATGTATAGTATAAAGAGTGTTGGTCCAAGGACGCTGCCTTGAGGAACGCCACTCTTGACAGGAACAGGATTTGATAAAGCATTGCCAATTTTGACCACTTGTTGTCTGTTAGACAGAAAAGCAGATATCCATTTGTGGAGGGGTCCTGAGATGCCATGTTAGTTTTAGGAGAAGTTTATCGTGTACTACTGAGTCAAAAGCTTTGCAGAAGTCTATGTAGATTGCATCTATTGATTTGCCTTGATCGAGATTTGAAGTCCATATGTTTTTGCAGTGGAGAAGTTGTAAGTTACATGATAATTTTTTCCTGAAACCAAATTGTTTGTTGGAGAGTAGGTTGTTAGTTTCTAAGTGTGAGGTAATGGATTGGTTGATGATAGATTCCATGACTTTGCAGGTGACGCAGCAAAGGGAGATCGGTCTGTAGTTTTCGACTAAGCTGGGGTCTCCTTTTTTGAAGATAGGGATGACTGTGGCTAGTGACCAAAGTTTGGGAAGAGAACTGGTAGTGAAAGCTTTATCAAAGATAATACTTAGGGGTTCTGCTATATTAATGGAAAGTTTTTTTAAGAAATATGCACATAGTCCATCGGGTCCAATAGAAAGCGATGGTTTTAAGTTGTGAAGAGCTTTTCCAACGTTGTCTTCTGTGAAATCTATATGAGTTAAATCATCATAGTCATTGCTGGTTCGTTTGTGGAATGTCGGATATGTGTTATCGGAGTTAACAAAAACTGAGCCAAAGAAAATGTTGAAGAGGTTTGCTTTGACTGTTTCGTCATTGCATTCTTTGTTGTTAGAATCTTTTAGTGGTGGGATGGATCTTGAGTCTTTAAGTTTATTGTTGTCAAAATTATTAAAAACACGATTGGAATTTGTGCGTAGAAGGTTCTCTTCTTGCTTGGTGTGGTAATTTGTGCATTCAGTTTTATTTGGTTGCATATGTTTCTGTAGCGGTTTTGAAATTTGTAACATAGCCTTTTTGTTTCTTTTCCAGAGCGATTTTTTTTTTGAAGCTTTTTTATTGATATGGGAAGTTTGTTTTTCTTGGTCATGGTGGTCATTTGTGGTACATATAGTTTAATGACTCTATTGATTTCAAGTAGGAAGACTCTATAGTGGTCATCAGCGGTTATGCAGGTTGCAAACAGATTTTGCCAGTCCAGAAATGAAAGATCATTGTTTATAAGGTCGTAATTGGCTTTTTTGAAGTTGTAGTTGGGAGTACTGTTGTTATGACGATTTAAGTATGGACGTATATTGAGACGAAAATCAATCACGCAGTGGTCACTGTTGGAAAAAGGTTCTTTAATTTGTAGTCCGTAAATTGAGTTTGAATTGTTGCAGAAGATGAGGTCAAGGCAGTTGTTGAGTTTTGTATTGTTAGTTACAAGTTGTTCAAGACCTAGGTTTGTGACAGCGTTGTACAGTGTAGTATGGATTGGGTCAAATAGTGAGAACAAATGAACTGGTGCAAAGATATTTAGTTTTGCCTCCTCCTGTTTCTCAAAAATTCTATTTTTATCCCTGGTTGATTAAAGATATTTATCTGACTCCAATATACACTGAGCATGAAACTTTGCTCAGTGGAATCCATTATAGAATTAAATAAACAATTTAAACCTAAAGAGCTTTCTTCTTTTGCTAAAACGTTGTTTGGAATCATTTCAAAAAGTCTTTTTGTGTTCCACTCACACCAGATGAAAAAGCACAGCAAATATGTTGTGAAAGTGGAAGCTGGTTTAGTGTTCAGTTTCAACATTGCTAGATTAAAACTGAGGTAAAATTTCATAATGCAATATATATTATATAGATATGGAGCATCAGAGATTCTAGTCGGTCAGCATTTGTCAAGTATTAATTTACATATGAAATAGGCATATCAGTGGTGGGTTCTATAGAACTGGTAGTAAAACTGGCGGAGGGCTCCGCCCACTGACATGAAAGTCATCAAAAGTGATCTGCGCATGCGCAGAAGCTTCTGGCATGCGCAGAAGAATGTGTGCGCACACAAGCGAAGTGAGCATGCACATGCGGGCACAATCCAAACCTGTAGTAAAGGTAAGTAGAACCGACCCCTGATATATATGAAGGACATGTTTTTAAGATGGGTTTATTTCAATTTCTTATGTTAATTTATATTGTGGTCCTGGTATGATATGCCATTCGCTAAATAAATGACCAGCATCTTGCATCACCTTCTACTCTCAGTAGGGCTACAATTAGTACAGCAGGTCAGAAACAGGTACAATTATGCACAAGATAACTCTTCTTGGTTACATCTGTCATAATTGCCCCTGAGATTAGTTTAGCTTTGTCCCTATTGGTCTTTCATAAGGCCTTGAAAACTAGGCTTTGTGCTTAAATCTGGGGCCCTGATCATGAGTTAGAGCCCATTTCTGGTAGGACCACACCTGGCTGCTGTGTATTCTATTTTTGTTTTATGTTAGGCATTTTTGTGTTTTTAATTGTTCTTTGTAGCTGCCTAGAGTCAAGTAATAGTGAAATTGGCAGCTATATAAATCAAATCAAATAAATCAATCTATTTGAACAGAAGTTGAAAGTACAGGAAGACTCCCAAATTCCACACTATTTCAATCTGGCAGACTGCAACCTCATTCAGAACTAGACATGGAAAGTTTCTGGATTTGGAAGGTCCATGTACCCACAGTCACCCAATCTTGCTAGTGTCAAACTTAAGTTTGTTTATGCCCATACAGACTTTTAGTTTCCTGATTAGAGCCATTATTATCAGGGTCATCATGAACTCATGACTTTCTTTAGATTCTATCTCACATGAGGGCAGGCTAAGGTCTGCTTTTGAAAATGTCACTGCCCACCCAGCAATGAACTCAAGCAGCACAGTCAAGGATGTCACTGTGTAGTATGTAGGCCAGGACAACAACCAACTAAGCGACAGCTGAGGGTACCATATCAGGCTAGCTGCAGTACTTAGCCTTTGAAAGCCAGATAATATTAATTTAACATTGAACTCCTGTAAGACTGAGTACCTTATAACAGCCGAGGTCTCCAGTGTACTATAGGTAAACAACCGCCATTATTCTGGATTTAAGGCTGAAACGTTCTCCCAGATCTTACTAGAGATATCTCGTTTTTCCCTGTTTGTTCAGGCAGGTCTTGTTGTTACATATAAAGTATAAAGATAAAGGTAAAGGTTCCCCTCGCACATATGTGCTAGTCGTTGTCGACTCTAGGGGGCGGTGCTCATCTCCGTTTCAAAGCCGAAGAGCCAGCGCTGTCCAAAGACATCTCCGTGGTCATGTACCCGGCATGACTAAACACCGAAGGTGCACGGAACGCTGTTACCTTCCCACCAAAGGTGGTCTCTATTTTTTCTACTTGCATTTTTAGGTGCTTTCGAAACTGCTAGGTTGGCAGAAGCTGGGACAAGTAACAGGAGCTCACCCCATTACATGGCAGCACCAGGGATTCGAACCGCTGAGCTGCCGACCTTTCAATCGACAAGCTCAACATCCTAACCCCTGAGTCACCGCGTCCCTACATATAAAGTATATCTAGTTACAAAAAAGATAAGGAGTGTCCTATATTAGAACAAATGTGGTTTCTTTGTATTGTGGTTTCCTTCTATAAGGGTGTGCATTGTATGTATGTGTATTATATGCATGATGGATGTGTGTTATCTCATTTTTGGATATTGACATATGTGTGGACATCTTTGTCTATATATACTGAAGTAGATATCCTTGCTGATATACTGCATATAGAAAGTATATAGCTAGATAATTAGAATTCAAATTCAGTCTTTTCTTTGTAATCAGTTTTGGTTTTCTTGGCTAATCTACTTCATTTATATTTGAGCTTCAACATCTTGTTTTCTGAAAAATGAAAGTTGAATTGTAAAATTATGTGGATTCCAGTCAATACTGGATATATCGGAATGCAATATCGAGGCTTATTAAGTGACAGCTGCTTTCATGTGCTTTTCTTTCCTTCTTAAGTTTGTTGGAAAGTATATTAACATAGACTACACTGTGCCCGAGTGACAACACTGGCAATATTGTTGTTTTAAACACAGGACCATGTTACGTCTGCCAAAGATTGGCATATTCCTTGCAGTCCCTATCTTCCCAGTTCCCCTCCCAAAACAAGAAATAGGTACCCAAAGTCCTACAGGGCAGCTACTTAAATGAGGCTTGACAGACTCCAGTAGTTATCTTCCAGACTGAGATCAAAGGACCTGTTGGGGAAAGAAATAGAAATTCAAAATAAAACATCATCCCTTTTGCAAAATAAGGAAAAATGCATGTAAAAGACTTTAAGAAGCTTTAACTATCTGGTCTCTTTTCCTTTTACTGCTCTCCACTTATTTCTTTTTATTTACTTTTGAAGACCTTAAACAGCCTTATGATTTCCTCCCGTGGCATTCAAGATAATTATTTACTTTACCTCCCAAAAAGCATTTTTACCAAGACCAAGACCTGAATGGACTAACTATAAATATGCCACCCTCTGCCCTAATTCGTTTTTACTGAGTAAATTTTGTTGATGATAATAAGCCTAGGTTTTTTTCCTCGTTTCTCTCATTTCCCTTTCCTTCTCCTTTTATTTCTTTATTCAGAAAATTCCCATTATCTGGCCAGGGAGGGTAGCATTCTTCCCATCTTTCTTCAGCATGTTTTCTCTCTTCCAAGCTATTTCTCCAAAATTTTGGTAGACTACAAAACAAACTTGGATGTTAATTATGTCACAAGCAACCTACTGAAATGTATTAGCAAATCACTCAAGGTAGCAAAGGGAAATATGAGCATGTGAATCTGGTGAGATACACTATATTTATCCAATAAAAAAGTTGCCACTAATAAGCAATCTAAAAAGTATTTGACCCAGGAGGGGGGAAAAAATACAGAGCACGTAGAATATTTCCACCCAAATATTCTACTTATATTACCAGAGGGGAAAAAATAATCCAATAGTACTTGCCATCTTCCAGGACATTAGTGAAGCTGGGAGACCATTCATGAGACATGGAAAAGAACTGTCTCATCTCCTTATCACAAAATACCTCACTCAATAAGGCATAGTTTGCATGATTGTATAGCCCAATTCTGAAGCAACCATTGCCTTGGACAGCAAAAAAAAAAGAAAAAAGAAAAAAGAAAATTAGGAAACCAAATGAGAAGTTTTTCTTGCATAAAAGATAAAATGGTAATAGTCATAATACTCTATAGCCGTGATGGCGTGCCACCTGTGGCAGAGACATATTTGTGGGCACATGAGTGCTGCCCTAGCTCAGCTCCAGCACACATGTGTGCACCGGCCAGCTGATTTTTGGGCCTTCCGGGCCCACTAAAAGTTGGGAAATGGGCCGTTTCCGGCCTTCAGAGGGCCTCCTGGGGGGTGGGGAAGGCCGTTTTCATCCTCCCCAGGCTCCAAGAAAGCCTCTGGAACCTGGGGAGGGCAAAAAACGGGCCTACCGGGCTCACCATTCCATTGCGTGGCAAAAGTGGGGGGAGTGCAGGAGGGGTCATGTGCACATGTATGGGGGAGGGGCACATTGAATTATGGGTATGGGCACATGCACGTGGGAAGCCCCCCCGCACTCCCCCTGGTTTTGGCACATGATGATAAAAAGGTTAGCCATCACTGCTCTATAGTAAACTTAGTCAGCCATTAGGAACTGAGCAGATTGGTGCTTCTGATGGTCTCAGCATCAAGGTACTCTCAGTTATTCAGATAGCAAATGCGTTATTGGGAGAAGAGCATCAGTTCTTCATCAGATCAAGTAAAAAACTCTTCTGTGCTGCCACAGCAGGCTGAAAATGAGATGGGACTGACAATATGAGGAAATAGTCCTTTAAATCAGTAAGCAAGCTGTCCTTGTTCTGTGGTAAACAGGACATTATGATAAATCTTGTATGGAGAGCTCAGCTCTGTGATCAAAACGGGAATCTGTCTGCAAAAATAATACAGTTTTAGCAAGTTGTTGTGTTAGTAACAATAATAATTTAATAAATTTATGTGCCACTGGATTTCTATCGACTTTGAATCATTTATTCTTTTGCAGGAATGGATGTTTCACTATATTTTAGTTTTGCATATTCTGATCTTTGTGCATGCATTAATGGGTGTAAAATTCAGTATAGAAATTTGAATATCTATATTATAAATTAATGTATATAACATAACATATAACATATATGATATAATATAATATGATGGATATTAATGGCATGTTAGGGCAAAAAAAATGGACTTCATCAGAGAAGGAAAAAAGAACCAAAACCCCCAACCATTTAATATCTTTTCAGAAGTAAATGAGATATTTTTCCATTTAAGGGAGGGTGAATACTAGCTTGTTTATAAAAAAAATCATTGTACATTGACTTCACCTTCTGGAAGTCAAAATTTCAAATTGTTTATCAGTAGGATCTATGAAGATTGTGGGTTTTTTTTACCTTCTGACATGTGAATGAAATCAACTGACATCTGTAAGCTTAGAATATATATTTGCTCTATATTTGCTATCACTTTACAAAAGGGCTGGTTCAAACAACATTGTCAATTTGCTAGTTTTTATTTGAGGGCTAAGATTTTACATCTCTCTCTCTCTCTCTCTCTTTCTCTCTCTCTCTCTGTGTGCATGTTGTAATCTGTATTATTATCCATGTATGCATAATGTACCTTTTATCTTTTACTGTTGTCCTAGTTATTTTGATGAATACATTGTTCAGTATGCATCCCATCATTTTTCTAATATTGAGCTTGTGCTCTAGAAAATAATTTAAAGCTATATTAAATTCCAGTATAATTGGACTTTATTCACTGATGATAAAATTTCATAGTCAAAGGTCTCAATGTTGCTAGAATCTAGACCACTGATGGCTAACCTTTTTCCCATCATATGCCAAAAGCAGGGGGAGCATGGGGGAGGGGGTTGGGCGTGTGCATGCCCACACCCATAATGCAATGCCCCCATACAGGCCTATCCCCCCTGCATGCATGCATGCGTGACCCCTGCTCTCACTGTGCATGTGCATGTGACCCCCCCACCCCGTGCATTCATGCAGCACCTCACGCCGTCCGTTTTGGGCCTGGCAAGTCTCCCTGAAGCCTTCTAGGTCCAAAAATGGGTTCCGGGGGGCGCCAGCGAAACCCAGAAGAGTGTCAATGAAATGCCTGCTCTAGCCCGCCACCAAGAACAAGCCAGCACAACTCCCGTGCCCCTTCTGTCAAGGGAGTGTGTTTGCTACCCGGCAGGCAAGGGGATGTTGGTGATTGTCTTCCAGAATCCTAGCCACAAGTGGCAGGGTGAAAACCACTCCACAGCCCCAGGAAAGTAGCTATGGGAATGCTGCTTTTTTTTCAGTGGATGGTGAGGGGGTGGCAGCGATTCTCCTCCAGAATCCCAGCCGCAAGCGTCAGGGTGAGAACCACTGCCCCCCTTGCCCTCCACCAAGAACAAGCAGCGTTCCTCCTGCTACTTTCCTGGGGCTGCACAATGGTTCTCATCCTGCTGCTTGTGGTTGGGATTCTGGAGGAGTTCTTCTGGAGGAGAACCTCCCCCCTCCCGCCAGCCACCAAGAACAAGCAGTAGCATTGCCTGGGGATGCGCAGCGATTCTCACCCTGCCACTTGCGGCCAAGATTCTGGAGAAGAACCCCCCCCTCCTTGCCCACCATGAAGACAAGCAGTGCTGCTGCTGCTGCTCTTCTGGGGTGCCTGAGCTGGTAGATCAGTGGTGGGTTGCTCCCGGTTCGCTCCAGTTCTGGAGAGCCAGTAGTAAAAATCTGCTGGCGTTCAGAGAACTGGTAGCAATGGTTGGCTGGCCACACTCCTGAACCGGTTCCCTGATCATCAGAGGTTTGGGGGTTTTTTTACTTTTAAAAACATCTTTTCTTCAGCCAAAAAAGGGATTTTAAAAGTAAAAAAAAACCCTCTGATGATCGCGTGGCTGAGCAGGGATCATCAGAACCCTTTAAAAGTTTAAAACAACCCTGAAGAGGTTGTTAAAGCAAAAGGTTTTAAAAGGCTCCTCTGGCGATCCCAGCTGAGTTAAGAGCTTCTGGGCTGCGATTAAACAACTTCAGCTGGGATCGTCAGAGGAGCCTTTTAAAATCTTTTTTTCCTCTGGCCCAATCCCCCCTCCTCACTTACCTGATTACAGCTTCTTTCAGGCTGGCAAAGCCATGCTTTACATCGGTTGCATCAGGTAGCAACTGAATCTGCCTGCTTGGAATCCATCTCCTCAGTGAGTAACTGCTTTGTTGGCTGAGGAACTCTGGGAATTGAAGTCCACAGATCTTAAAGTTACTAAGGTTGGAGACCCCCGATCTAAAAAAAATATAAATAAAATAAAATAAAATATTTGTGCAGCTTTCTGAGATTTGGTGTGTTTCTGTAGTGTTTCACTCTAACTGCACAAACACACAAAATCTCACAAAGCTGTATGTGGCATTTTGTGTGTGTGTGAGAGAGAGTCAGTTGTGTTGTGTTGTGTGTGTGTAAAGTGTGAAAGTTGGTTTTTGAGCTTTTTGTGGCTGTGTGAGGTTCCTGTTTGTTGCAGGGGCCATTTTGGGTGAAGTGAAGCTGCTTTTACATTGTGTGTGAGTCTGTTATGTTGTGTTGTGTTGTGTTGTGTGTGTGTGTGTGTGTCCCTTCACAAGGACTTGGAGGCAGCTCCTCTGAGGAAAAGAGGAGGCAGCAAAGCTCTGGCTTTCCCCCGGGAGAAATTGCCCTGCCTCTGCAGCATTGGTCATGTGACTGAGTGGGTGTAGCCAAGTTGATGTCACTCATCGCAAGGTGCCGCCCCACCTTGCCCTGAGTGACTTCAAGTTGGCCGTGCCCACTCAGTCACATGACCACCAAGCCACGCCTACAAAATAAGCCACACCCACAGAACTGGTAGTAAAAAAAATTGGAACCCACCCCTGGGTCAGATGCTCTGGACCGTGAATGTACAAGCAGCCTGCTTGGGTGGGGAGGGAGGGAAGCCCAGGAAACCCGTCCTGGCCGACAGCTCTCTCCCCTAGGAAGCTACTGCTGGGATCCTATCTTAGCATCTTTGGGCATGCGAGCTCTTCTTTGTGTGCACATGCACACTAGAAACCAGAAGACCAGGTGGCCAGCATGCATGCACACTTCAGAAACTGGATTATTATTATTATTATTATTATTATTATTATTATTATTATTATTATTATTTATTCAATTTTTATACCGCCCTTCTCCCGAAGGACTCAGGGCTGTGTACAGCCAAGATAAAAACAGTACAAAATATACAATTTAAAATACTAATTAAAAAACTTATTATAAATGGCCACATATAACTAAAAACCCCATTAAAATTAATAATAAATTTAAAACCAATAAAAATAAAATTTAGATAAAATTTAGGCCAGCCCTGCGCGAATAAATAGATGAGTTTTCAATTCGCGGCGGAAGGTCCGAAGGTCAGGTATTTGGCGTAAACCCGGGGGAAGTTCATTCCAGAGGGTGGGAGCCCCCACAGAGAAAGATCTTCCCCTGCGGGCCGCCAGCCGACATTGCTTGGTGGACGGCACCCTGAGAATTTATTTATTTATTTATTATTTAAATTTATATACCGCCCTATCTCCCAAAGGACTCAGGGCGGTTCACAGGCATATAAAACATCGATACATAAAATTAAAATAATCTTTAAAAAACTTATTCCAATGCCCTATCATTAAAAATAGAAATATAAATATTAAAATCAATTTAAAACCCTATAAAATTTAAAATCTAAGCCAGTCCTGCACAGATGAATAAATGTGTCTTGAGCTCATGACGGAAGGTCGAAGGTCCGGAAGTTGGCGGAGTCCTGGGGAGCTCGTTCCAGAGGCGGGAGCCCCACAGAGAAGGCCCTTCCCTGGGCGTCGCCAGACGACACTGCCTAGCTGACGGCACCCTGAGGAGTCCCTCCTGTGAGGCCCGGGTCGGTGAGAGGTATCTGGTCGCAGTAGGCGGTCCCGTGAATAACCCGGCCCTATGCCATGGGCGCTTTAAAGGTGGTCACCAAAACCTTGAAGCGCACCGAAGGCCACAGGTAGCCAGTGCAGCCTGCGCAGGATGGGTGTTATCACGGGAGCCACGAGGGCTCCATCTATCACCAGCGCAGCCGCATTCTGGACTAACTGTAGCCTCCGGATGCCCTTCAAGGGAGCCCCATGTAGAGGCGTTGCAGTAATCCAGGCGAGGCGTCACGGGCGTGAGTGACCGTGCATAGGGCCTCCCGGTCCAGAAAGGCGCAACTGGCGCACCAGGCGAACCTGGTGAACGCTCTCCTGGAGCCAGCCTCGTGTCACCTCCTGCGTGGCCAGCACCAACCAGGAGGGGCACGGGTCCAGTAAACATGTGGTGGCATTCAGCCTCCCCAACAACCTGTCCATGTCCTCGGGAGCGACAGGGTCAAACTCATCCCATACAATGTCACCAAGACCGCCCTCAGCCGTCTCACCCGTATCACCGCAATCTTGGTCCAAACCATCCCGAAGCTGAACGATTTTATCGTATAGATAACCGTTAAACTCCTCAGCACGTCCCTGCAACGGGTCATCCCGCTCCCCCTGATGTAGGAGGGAGCGGGTCACCCGAAACAGGGCGGCTGGGCGGTTATCTGCCGATGCAATGAGGGAGGAGGCGTAGGTACGCCTCGCTTCCCTCATTGCCACTAGGTAAGCCCTAGTATAGGACTTCACTAGTGTCCGATCAGCTTCTGAACGGCTAGACCTCCAGGAACTCTCTAGGCGTCTTCTCCGGCGCTTCATCCCTCTCAGCTCCTCGGAGAACCAAGGGGCTGGTTGGGACCTGCGCTGGGTCAGAGGCCGCAAAGGCACGACCCGGTCTAAGGCCCCCGCCGCGGCCCGTTCCCAGGCCGCAACAAGTTCCTCAGCCGAGCCGTGTGCCAGACCCTCAGGAAATGGCCCAAGCTCCGTCCGGAACCCCTCCGGGTCCATCAGGCGCCTGGGACGGAACCAGCGTGTCGGCTCCGTCTCCCTGCGGTGGTGAATGGCGGTCAGAAAGTCCAGACGAAGAAGAGAGTGATCTGACCATGACAAAGGTTCAATGACTATTTCCTTTAAGTCCAGATCTCTCAACCACTGACCAGAGACAAAATCAAGTCCAGAGTGCCACCCCAACGTGAGTAGGGCCATCAACTACTTGGGTCAGGTCCAAGGCCGTCATGGAAGCCATGAACTCCCGAGCTACCGTCGATGACGAGCCGGACGATGCCAAGTTAAAGTCCCCCATGACTAAAAGTCTGGGGGTCTCAACTGCCACCCCAGCAAGCACCTCCAGGAGCTCGGGCAGGGCAGCTGTCACGTAGCAAGGAGCCAGGTACGCGATCAGCAAGCCCATCTGACATCTATGACCCCATCTCACAAGAGGATTCGCACCCGGCAATCTGAGGTACAGTGGTCTCCCTCGGCTCTAGACTCTCTCTAATCACAACCGCCACCCCGCCACCCCTACCCCGGCCCCTCGGCTGGTGGAATGCTCGGAAACCCGGTGGGCACATCTGAACAAGGGGGACGCCCCCCTCTGGGCCCAACCAGGTCTCCGTGCGCCCATAAGGTCCGCGCACCCCCTGAATAAGATCGTGAATTAGGGGGCCTTATTGGCCACGGACCGTGCATTGCATAACATCAGCCAAGGCCAGGGCCCTGAGGATCCTGACCATCCGGGAACGGGAGAAGTTTGAGGGCTCGGGGCGCGCGATCGCCTGTAAGCATCGAGCGCGCACCCCGCTAACACGATATGAGCCCCACTTCCGCCATATCTGCCCTCCCCTTACCGTGGAAATAGCACCACCCTCCACCAATGGAACACCGACTCCCCATGACCTCGGACCCACCAACCCCCGCCACGAGCATGTGCAGGAACTGGACTCCCCGACGGGTTACCCCAACACCCACCCTTCCTCCCACCCCCAACCCAAGCCCGTCGGTTTCCTTCCCCTTAAAATCCCTTTAAAACTCCCTTAAAAATCTATTAAAACAGCCAATTAAAAACCCTAAGCCTCCTATTTTTAGCATGCCACCTCTCGGGACTCCAAAGCCCGTCCTCAAGGTGGGCCCTCGATAATCTGGAGGCCAGACCCGAGAGGGGCATCTCGCAGAGGCAAGAAGGTCAGCCGCAGTAAATGTTCGCATCACTGAGGCGGTCCGGGCAAGGCCCATCCTGGGCTGGTCAAGTTGGCAGCAAAAGTCATAACAGATGATAAAATGACCATGACCAGTCTGTCCTGATGGGAAATAGTTCGAGATAATCCATGTGCGGTAGATGACAAAACCGCTGACTCAGTCAGTTCACCACCCCATACAAGCGACCTGGGGTGGGCTAAGGAAGAAAGGGAGAGGACGATGGTAGGGATGTTATAAAGATGGTAAATAGTGGAGGGTGTCCGCTGGACCCGCTGGTCTTCCTCCGCGCTGTCACATATCCGCGCCACTAGGGCAAGGTCACAGCCACCCTGGGCCTATCGGGCCATCCGCCACTTCAAAGCACCGGGGCAGGCCACGCCGCCACCGCCTCCGCCAGGCCATCGCCACTGGCGCCCCCCATCGCCACCGCGAGCAGGCCACTGGAGCTCCCCAGATGAGAGGGGACACCCGTCGCCAAATCCGCCAGCAGACCCAGGGCTCACCAGTGACAACGCCCGACGGAGAGGGAAGGGCCAGGCGCCGCCTCGCCACCGCAGGTTCAAGGGCCGATGGAGCCCGGGCGGCCCTCAGATCTTCATTGGGCGCAGCCTCCGGGCCTCCCATCGCCACCGGAGACGCCCAGACTCAAACCTCAACTTCCACTGGCCAAGTCTTCCAGGCAGGGGTCCAGGGGCGCCCGCCCCTACCCCGCCCCCCCCCCCCCAAACCCGCAAAAAAGGGGGGCGGCGGGCCCGGCAGGCCGCTAGGCCGCCAGGATTCCCTCTGAGGCGCCGTGACTCCGCCGTGACTCCGGGGCTTCTCCCAACGCCCCGCGGAGTCGCTGGCGCCCAGCCACCCTATTTACGGGTGGCTGGATCTTCCTCCATCAGGGCGGGGGCCTATGATGGTATTAAGGCCCCCCCCCAGACCCAAAAAGAGCCTGGAAAGGCCCGTCGCCGCGTCCCCGATCAGCAGGGCGGCGCCATCTTGGACATGCGCAGAAGAAGTCCCTCTCTGTGAGAGCGCACGGGTCGGTGGGAGGCATAAGGTAATATCATCTTTCTGGTGTGTGCATGTGCACTGGACAACTGTTCTTTCAGTTTCTGGTGCTCCCATGAGTGTGACAACCAGCTGGCTGGCATGCTGGAACCCGGAAGAGTAATGGGTGATGGCTCCACCTGCCTGGAGAGATGGCTCTTTGTTCACCATCATGGATTTAGACTGATCTTTGCTGTTAGGCCCAACTAAATTCTGGACAGTAGCCAGCATATTCTGTCTAGTATATTAGCATGGGAAGTATAAAAAAAAAATCTCTTGGGGAAACTTGTGACGTAATAGGATTTCTTGGAAGCTTTTGTCCTCTAATTCCACAGAAATCAGTATTTAAGACTCAAATAATTTTATGGAGAGTTCTGGGATATTTCCAGATGAGATTTTACTGAGTAGAATTTTATGAGAACTCCAGATCTTATCACTTTTTGTGGCTGTGTGAGGTTCCTGTTTGTTGCAGGGGCCATTTTGGGTGAAGTGAAGCTGCTTTTACATTGTGTGTGAGTCTGTTATGTTGTGTTGTGTTGTGTGTGTGTGTGTGTGTGTGTCCTTCACAAGGACTTGGAGGCAGCTCCTCTGAGGAAAGAGGAGGCAGCAAAGCTCTGGCTTTCCCCGGGAGAAATTGCCCTGCCTCTGCAGCATTGGTCATGTGACTGAGTGGGTGTAGCCAAGTTGATGTCACTCATCGCAGGTGCCGCCCACCTTGCCTGAGTGACTTCAAGTTGGCCGTGCCACTCAGTCACATGACCACCAAGCCACGCCTACAAAATAAGCCACACCCACAGAACTGGTAGTAAAAAAAATTGGAACCCACCCCTGGGTCAGATGCTCTGGACCGTGAATGTACAAGCAGCCTGCTTGGGTGGGGAGGGAGGGAAGCCCAGGAAACCCGTCCTGGCCGACAGCTCTCTCCCCTAGGAAGCTACTGCTGGGATCCTATCTTAGCATCTTTGGGCATGCGAGCTCTTCTTTGTGTGCACATGCACACTAGAAACCAGAAGACCAGGTGGCCAGCATGCATGCACACTTCAGAAACTGGATTATTATTATTATTATTATTATTATTATTATTATTATTATTATTATTATTATTATTATTATTTATTCAATTTTTATACCGCCCTTCTCCCGAAGGACTCAGGGCTGTGTACAGCCAAGATAAAAACAGTACAAAATATACAATTTAAAATACTAATTAAAAAACTTATTATAAATGGCCACATATAACTAAAAACCCCATTAAAATTAATAATAAATTTAAAACCAATAAAAATAAAATTTAGATAAAATTTAGGCCAGCCCTGCGCGAATAAATAGATGAGTTTTCAATTCGCGGCGGAAGGTCCGAAGGTCAGGTATTTGGCGTAAACCCGGGGGAAGTTCATTCCAGAGGGTGGGAGCCCCCACAGAGAAAGATCTTCCCCTGCGGGCCGCCAGCCGACATTGCTTGGTGGACGGCACCCTGAGAAGTCCCTCTCTGTGAGAGCGCACGGGTCGGTGGGAGGCATAAGGTAATATCATCTTTCTGGTGTGTGCATGTGCACTGGACAACTGTTCTTTCAGTTTCTGGTGCTCCCATGAGTGTGACAACCAGCTGGCTGGCATGCTGGAACCCGGAAGAGTAATGGGTGATGGCTCCACCTGCCTGGAGAGATGGCTCTTTGTTCACCATCATGGATTTAGACTGATCTTTGCTGTTAGGCCCAACTAAATTCTGGACAGTAGCCAGCATATTCTGTCTAGTATATTAGCATGGGAAGTATAAAAAAAAAATCTCTTGGGGAAACTTGTGACGTAATAGGATTTCTTGGAAGCTTTTGTCCTCTAATTCCACAGAAATCAGTATTTAAGACTCAAATAATTTTATGGAGAGTTCTGGGATATTTCCAGATGAGATTTTACTGAGTAGAATTTTATGAGAACTCCAGATCTTATCACTTTTTTATAATTCTCATATTATTTTGTCTTCTTTTTTATCATGTAGAATATCTGGAATGCAGGGTGGAATTCCTGCAAAATGTCTTGTTGAATGATATGGCTAGGAGCTATTGACCTTTTTAAGAACAAGAGAAGCCCAGGGGCAAAATGCTAATTTAAATTCTTCATTACTCATATTTTTTCACTATATCATTACTCAATGTATTTTTTTCTTTGTATTCTATTGTATTGTTTGTCCATTCAGAACAATGGTTGATAAATTGTGTGTGTGGGGTATTTAAAAATTCAAAATAACTCTTGGAATTTTATTAATCTTATGTGTTTTATTGTTTTGACTGAAAAGGATTGCTCCATATGATCTTTACAAATAAAGATGCATTCTTTGGATGGATGGAGTTCCTTCCATGTAGGAGACCTGGATAAAATCACAGTTCTTGAAACATCCCAGGAAAATTCTTCCTTTTCACCTCCTTTTCTTCCCTTTGGGCATTACTATTTAGTTGCAAAATAATCCATTTAAAAAAGAATACTTGAAGTTAGATATCTTCAAAATTCTCCTCCTTTTTTCTTATATACTCTTCTATCATAAAACTTGTTTCAAAATAACCTGAATCTAGAGTTCAGAGGCTTGAAAAAATGTGCAAAAAGAATATCTTCATTCAATTGTAATCAAATAACTTTAATCAGCCAGGTGCTTTATCATTGTTAGCACTATATGAATAAACTGGAGTCATTTTTCTGGCAGAATGGAGTGAAAATAGCACACAGATGGTACAAGTACATTCTTTAAAAGATATTATTTTTTTAAAAAGTTATGTTATCATTATAAAGCATTTCTTTCATATGGAGACTGGATTTAACATGCTGGCTATCTTGAATTCTAGCCTAATTTGGCATTCTAGCATATACATAGGACTGTCTCTGAACCACATCTTTTAATTTTTCACAGGAAAATACCTTATGAGTAGTGCATATAAGAGACCCAGACTGGCTAGCACTTTTTCCATTAGTTCTCATTCAATAGTATGAAGAGAAAACAGTTTTTAAAATTTTCTTCTAATATTTTTGCCTCCAACTCCCAGTTCCAGATTTTCTCATCTGCTTCTTTTCATTTGACATAGACTCTAACACCATCCATCATCCCTCTTTATTAGCAGCAGATAGAGAAGCTTTCACTATGTAACAAAGGGCGAATCCTTCCACCCTTGTGGTGTTTATTTTATCACTGCATCAAGATTCTTGCTTGAATTATTCATTTGTTGATACATAACAATCTGATGACTCTTGTTACAGCTGAGAAAATCAGGAACGAAAATGGTGAAAACAGTCACAGAATGTAATGAAATGATTCAGCAAAATAAAGTGATGAAAAGAATTGTAAAAGTAATTTGTACCTTTTTTAAAGTAAGAATAATTAAATATATTTGCCAAAGAGTCAGTAGAGATGAACTGTTGGCAGTACATTTTATCAAAATAAATGCTTCATGTTTTTATGTCATTACTCTGCATCCATGAGAAACATGTGCTAGATAAGATACACAATCTTCTTCTGCAGATTATGTTTCACAGAGTTACTTGTATCCTTTCAGGAAATTATGGAAATTCCTGACATGGTGAACAGAAAGTGGGAGGGGGAGAGGAATCTCTCTCTCTCTCTCTCTCTCTCACACACACACACACACACACACACACACACACACACACACGTCCCATCTTGGCGTAGCCAAACCAGATGTAGCATTAAGTATTTAAATATATTCACTGTGATCATCTTTTCTTTAAAGAAATAGAAGGATGAATCTCCCCATTCCCATGATCCAACCAAAATTTCCATTTTCAGGAACTATTATTTGGCACAGGAAATAAGTTTTCTTTGGCACCAATGGAAATTTTCCTTTCCTTCTCGTAGAAGAAACATTATGGAACTATATCATGTATTAAAAATGCCATGTTCCCATTCTTACCATCCTGGCTGCTACTGTTGAGAGAGGGAAAACAATTATAATAAATACATTACTACATTTAATATGTCTGTTTCAGATTTTAGACCACAGAAGAACTGAGATGATGAATCATATATATAGCATTTTATATATGCAATTACACATGTGGCTGAGAACAGATGTTCTATGTGCTGAAGTGAAGACTTCTGTGTCTCCCAGCCAAGGTTAACTTTAATATCATTACTGGAAAAAGCAAAGTGTTTTTTAATCAAAATACAACAAATTAATTTTGACCAATTCTTTCTGTTTATGTTAGCAGTAAATTATAGTTCTAAAGAAATATTTGGAATCTACAAGTACAACTTTGTAAGATGCAGCAACCATGAAATTTTCAACCTTTAGAGAATGATGCATAAGAAATGAGTATATAAATGTAGGTGTTTGTTAGACTTCAGAATAGAAGGACTTCACTGTTCATTTACGTAAGTGCTTAAGAGATTTTCATAGAAAAATACAGTGAAGTTAACTATGTTCTCATTAATATTGCATTTGTTCTGCAGAGTTCATTGTTCCATTTAGTAAAACATGAAACAATATAGGTGAAGGCAAGCAATACTATTCAATTAAATATGCAATTTTCAGGCAGTTAACAATGCTGGTACTTTCTCTTAATACTTTTAAATTATTCATATTTTAAAAGCGCAGATACTGTTCATTAAATATTAAAGAATAATTTAAAACAATGTAGCTGCATTAAGTGAAGATAATGTATTAGAGGAAAACCTTCCTTATGATCAATCATATAGAAGTTCTTTAAAATAGGATATGGTATCTATGTCTTCCTATAGGATGACGTGGGATTCCCATCAGTTCCATGAAATGTGGCTAATGGGCAGCGATTATGGAAAAATATAGACTTCTGGAGCGTTTGATTACACATCCTGCCTGAAACACTTAGAAGAACAGAAGATGGAAATACATTTTATTTTCCATCTCTCCATTATTTCAATGGATTGCATTTCTAAAGGTCTCCATTTTGCCTCCTCTGCAACAGATCCCTGCCTGACACTTGAAGGGATGATCTGTGCTTTGATTTAGTTCCGTCTTAGTGGTATGCAGCTGCCATGCTTTAAGGAGAGAACCCAAATGCAAAATGGATTGCTTGCCAGAAGAAGGGAAGTTTGTCATCATAGCGCTGTTTGCAAAATGGAAAAATACTAGCGCCTTATTTCCGTTCTAATGATGAGTTGAAAATCATATGTGTCTAGGCATAGGTTTGTAGTGTAATGCATTCAGTTCTTGGTAAGCAAAGGAATTTCAGGCCAGAAAGGATCCATGCTATCAGGTAGCATCTCTCTCGTAAACACTCATATTAGCCTGCGCTCTTAGCATCCTGATTCCATGTATGTATATCTAAAAATATAGATCAATTAAAAATGCATTTTGGATTGGTAAGGATATAGGAACTTTGGTTGTCTGAAAACATAAATTATGTCCCTAAATACTACCTTCAAATGTGTCATACATATCTAAAGTTCCACTAAAATCATCATGTAATATTTTCACTCAAAGTTGTATTATTTGTCCTCTCCTCCACTAAATTGTAATTTGGGCTATAAGTTGAATCTAAACTAAACACAATATACTTTTTCCCAACAAATATCCCAAACATCCTCTGGCTGCTGTTTCTGAGCTATGGATCTAACAAAAAATCTTCTCATGTAATATATAAGGGTGAAACTGCAGGTTTCCTTCCTGACTTAACTTCGGAAATGGGTCTGGATAGCATTGACCCCATGGAATTAAAACACATCTCAAAATCCACAGCCAGAAATTTACAAGAACACAAGATTGTTTTACATTGATTACATTCAACTTTTAGTGTGTTATAAATGCAGAAAAAACATACACACAAACCTACACAAACAGAATCTTTAGTCCTTGCCAGCTCACTGTCATGACTATCTGGATAGTGAAATTACTTCATCAAGAAAATTATGACAGAAAATTATGAGAGAAAACCACTTACTCATCTTTAGATTAAATTAGATTTAGATTTAGATTAAAATGTAATGTTTCATCATTGTCAACACACTTTTCTCCGTAGAAAATGGACTCTGCACAATATATGTCCATCAAATAAGGATAACAGTTGCTAGAAGGTCCATTTTAGAAATTGTTCTCCCACATATCAGTTGTTTAGCTTAACTGAAAATAGCCCTTTCTGTGCTAAAAGCTGTGCAAGTTTCTCCTATTCATATACAAGGGGAAGGAGGTGTCTGCAGTCAAGTAATTAATATAGACTTTCTCACAAAATTTTGGAAGGAATTCATATTTTTTTCTTTGATGACCCTTATTCTAAAATGACTCTCATGGTTATATTGCATATGATGGTGTTGAGCAGAGGAAAAGACGATAGAAGTTGGAGTTGTATTTAGTCTCCCTTGCTCTCTTGCTAAATCTCTCCACCTATTTCACACACATATCAACAGCCCAGAGACATTAGTTTTCCTCTGAAGAAATACTTCCAGCTGGGATCCAACATGCTGCAGTTGTAGTCTTTGCTCAGCACCCACCTGGCTGGTTGAGAAGCCATCTGTGGTGGTGAAGCATGGAGCAGCAAACTTACCATTTTCTCCTCTCCAGAGTGCTACCTGCTCACATTCGTCCCTTCAGCCATCTGGTGCAGATGTCATTGTTATACCTCAGCTAATGTCTTGGCCACCCTGCTCCTCAGGGCATTTTCTTAGCAGCTTGATTGCCAATATTGAGCTACTTTCTGTTCTTTGCTGCAAAGCTTGAGCATGACAACAGGAGGATGGGTAAATGTAAAGCAAACTGAAGGTCCTAAGCCTTCAAGGGTGATTGCGGGCATGCTGTGCATATTCTTCCAGGAGGGCCACAGAGGTATTGACTCCATTAGCACATAGTTCAAAAATCTATTCCTCCACCCACCCAAAAAAATTAAAGAGATTTTTTTTCTTCCTTGACTTCTCTGTAACATGACCCTGAGTCCAATCACTGGCTTTCCAGTATATATGTTCTCTGTTGGCATGAGGAAAGTATGTGGACAATATGTATATGCATATAGGATACATCCAGGAAGAAAGATTTGAACATTGTCAGTGGAACAATGGTGGCCTATGTCAACCTACAGGTCTTGCATAAAAGACATTTCACTTCTGATATTCATGAAGAGTGCAACGAACACTGCAGTTTCTTGGACTTCTTAGGAAACTGCCTTGATCAAGGCAGATCATTGGTCCAATTAGCTAAGTATTGTATACATCAAGGGTGTCAAACTGGCAGCCTGCAGGCCGGATGCATTGCGTGCAGGCCTCGCCTATCTCAGCTTCGCAAAGGGAAGAAAATCACGAAATGTCACGTGACAGCAACATGATGCCGCGAGTTTGACACCCCATGGTCTACACAGAGTTGCAAGTAGGTCTTATGAACATCCAAAAGAGCCTATCTTAACCCAGCATAAACATGGAATATTCTGTATATAAAGTGATTGCTCTAATTTGAGCAGTGGCTTATCTCTTATATACACCTGAACAAATTTAAGAACTTTCTCGTCTCATGAGCAATTTCAAGATCTCAGATAAATTTCAAATATCTTAATAATGTGTTGACCTAGGATAACTGTAACTCTAATTCTACCTGTAAGCCCAAGCATAACCCACAAATCAAAAAATGAGAACAAAATAATAGTGATTTTAAAAATACTACAAATATACTGAATGGACTTCCAGAAGGAGCATCTCAAGACACAAGGCAGGAACGACTTCCCAATGAGCTAAGGCAGGGGTCAGCAACCCGTGCCTCTGGAGCCACATGTGGCTCTTTCATCCCTCTCTTGCGGCTCCTTGTTGCTGGTCGGCTCCACAGTTGATAGGACTTTCAGTTAGGACAGGTAGAGAAAAAAGGATGCGTGCTAGGAAGTGACTCTAAGGGGGGCGGTGAACTGACTTCCGGTCAACAGAGGAAAAAGAACACTGTGCTAGGAGGAGACTATGATGGGGAAAATGGATTTCCAGTCGGCTCCAGAATTAATATAATATAACAACAGAGTTGGAAGAGATCTTGGAGGCCTTCTAGTCCAACCCCCTGCCCAGGCAGGAAACCCTACACCATCTCAGACAGATGGTTATCCATTTTCTTTAAAATTTCCAGTGTTGGAGCATTCACATTTCTGCAAGCAAGTCGTTCCACTTATTAATTGTTCTAACTGTCAGGAAATTTCTCCTTAGTTCTAAGTTGCTTCTTTCCTTGATCAGTTTCCACCCATTGCTTCTTGTTCTACCCTCAGGTGCTTTGGAGAACAGCCCGACGCCCTCTTCTTTGTGGCAATCCCTGAGATATTGGAACACTGCTATCATGTCTCCCCTAGTCCTTCTTTTTATTAAATTAGATATACCGAGTTCCTGCAACCGTTCTTCATATGTTTTAGCCTCCAGTCCCCTAATCATCTTTGTTGCTCTTCTCTGCACTCTTTCTAGAGTCTCAACATCTTTTTTACATCGTGGCGACCAAAACTGGATGCAATATTCCAAGTGTGGCCTTACCAAGGCATTATAAAGTGGCACTAACACTTCACATGATCTTGATTCTATCCCTTTTTTTATGCAGCCCAGAACTGTGTTGGCTTTTTTAGTAGCTGCTGCACACTGCTGGCTCATATCTAAATGGTTATCCACTAGGACTCCAAGATCCCTCTCACAGGTACTACTATTGAGCTTCCGGTTAAGACCTTTGTGGCTTTTTGAGGGTTTAAGGTTACCAACCTCTGAGCTAAGGACTAAACTATTACAATAAAAATAATTTAAATTATATAAGAAAACTTCTCTTTTTTATCTTTTTCCTAACCATGTGCTAGTTAGCATCCAGTCCACAGACTCTTTTCTTTCTAGAATATAGAGATAAACAAAAATTAAAACATTTTTTCATCTTCCATCTTGATGCAAAATGAATCTCACAAAATTATCTGTGTTTGCTGATTAACTGAGGAAAAGAATCAGGAAAAAATAATCTTTGTTCCAATTTTCAGTTATTTCAAAGAGCTCAGTTGCCTAGAAAGCTGCAAAATATGATCTGAACAGATTGATCTAAACCAGTGTTTTTCAATCTTGGCAGTTTTTACATGGGTGGTCTTCAACCTCCAGAATTCCCCAGCCAGAAATTACAAGCTGGGGAATTCTGGGAGTTCATGTCCACCCATCTGAAAATTGTCAAGGTTGAGAAACACTGATATAAACAATTTAGCTTCAGTTGGACTAGGCCTTAAATTTTAATGGGAACAGTATTTCAGATCATATACAGATTCAATATCTAAATTTGTTTGCTCACTACAGTGGAGGGAAAAACATGAGAATATGGCAGGGAATATGGCAGAGCAGCACTTATAGTTGACCCTATATGAAAAAGGTTATCTGGAGCCTTTCCAATTTGGGTTCAGGCCCAGGCATGGAATGGAGATTTCATTGGTCATAGTTATAGACTATTATTATATGTTTCTCATTACAATTTAATCTACCCTTTTCTGCCCAAGAAGACAACTTAGAAGCTACAAAATGCAGCCCTCTGTTTGCTAACTGGTAAGTAGTGGTACAAGAGAATAACACTTATCTTGTGAGAGCTGTTGGTTGTCATCAGGTTACTAGAGCCACTTTAAGGTGCTAGTTATGATTTATAAAGCCTTATATGGATTGGATTCTCACTATATTTACAACCTGACCTAGGTAGATTTTGACTAGAGGTCAAGAGCACAAGCTGAGAATTTTTCCTTCACAAGAGATTAAGGAAAGGCAGCCAGGAAACAAGCTGCCTCACTGTGGAGCAGCTTGTCTGTTAAAGCCACAATGTATTTGGAATTAGCCAACTCAGGGAGGATGTATTACATAATTTAGGGACATGTGATCTATTTTATGCACTTTAATGCTTTGTTTTGAGGTTTTCAATGGTTTTTATGTTATTGTAAGTCTTAGGAGTAGGTGTCATTGTGTAAATAAATTATAGACAATGAACCTTGGAAATAGTATTTTTTCTTGGTGAATCCCAATATCTTTGTCTATTTCTTATCAGTATTTTTCAAGAGTCCCAATCCTTATCTTAAAGGACTTTGTAATTATCTTTTTAGCTCTTTCATTTCTTTACAGAAGTCATCCATTTTCTGGTTAATTATCTCACCTTTAGCTGCTGTTTGTTTGTAGCTGCTCAATAAAAGATTTCAAAAGCATCAAGAGTTCTGAATTAGAAACTTCTATAGCTCCCGGAATGCTGACAGGATCAGAATTAAAATAGCTCTCTCTCATACATCAGAAATGTATCAGCTTCACTAGGTTTATCAGCAATTTCAGCCATGTCAGCCCTTTAGGTTTTATTTTCCAGTTTTTCAATAAAAACCATCCTCCTCCATGAATGAAGGAATGAAGAGAGTGTTTTTTTCTTGCAGTGAGCTTTTTTCTGCTTACCAGTTAAATAAGACAAAAGTCTCAGAAAAAAATAAAATTTTTAATGAGAAGAATGTAAGACCTGCAGCAACTGCAGTGTGTCTTAATGTTAAATCCATCTCAGTAACTATCACTATTGTGGTTACCTGATTTCATGAAATACTGGACTTCTCTGGATGATTTATCACTGATCACTGGGCATATTTTTTTCTCCAAGATTTCTGCTGTTCAACCTAATTAGTTTAAAAACGTTATCTGTAGTCTTTGCTATTATCTTTGTTGGCTACTGATCTTAGCAGTTGTTATCTGGGGGTTATAGCAAATTATTCTATATGATGTAGTGTGTATCAGTGCACTGATGGAACAAAACACAAAAAAGAACTTAGTGGAAATGTGCCCATAAACTCATCAAAACATTTCATTGTTCAAAATGGCAATTCAACATTTTGTTACATGAATTTAAAGCCTTGGGTTTGATCTTATTCCATGTCCCCCACCGTTTCTTTAGATGTACCAAGTTAATGTATTTTGTATGATTATAGATTATACAGTAAGTCAGCACTTCATTACTAAAAAAACCGAGCAAATAAATAGAACTTCCTGTCAGGCAATGGTGACCTTCCTGTGTTGAATGTACTACTGTACTTCCTGACCATGTACTAATTGCAGAGCTGATTCTCTTACTTAAGGCCCATGTTTACTTACATGATGGCATTCTTTAAGAGGTTGAATTAGTGAATAATCAAAACAAAGTCTTGAGCTATTTGTACAACCAATGTAAAATAGAGGATTTCTATTATTTATGGCTTAGGGATCCAGTCCATCTGGTCTCAGCTTTTGCCGGTTGGCATAACACACAAGCAGAGGCTCTCAGTGAGCTGGAGACTCTTTCATGAACTATATATGTCAATTTCTCCTCTTTTGTTCAAAAGGTCCTTTAAGATCCTATGTTCATATGGCTATTGGGCATATGAAACTGAAAGTGAACTTTCTGTTCTGGCAGTCACCCCTTCAAGATACTATAGCCGTGATGGTGAACCTATGGCACGTGTGCCACAGGTGGCATGCGGAGCCATATCTGTGGGCATACGAGCGTTGCCCTAGACCAGCTCCAGTGCACATGCATGTACCAGCCAGCTGATTTTCAGGTCTTTTGGGTCCACTGGAAGTCAGGAAAAGGATGATTCTGGCCTCCAGATGGCCACCTGGGGGGGGGAGGCTGTTTTCACCCTCCCCAGGCTCCTTGAAAGCCTCTGGAGCCTGGGGAGAGCAAAAAACAGCCCCACAGGAAGTCAGGAAACAGGCTTTTTCAGCCTCTGGTGGGCCTCCAGTGGGTGGGGAAGGCTGTTTTTGCCCTCCCCAGGCTCCTAGAAAGCCTCTGGAGTCTGGGTCGGGCAAAAAACAGGCCTACCAGGCCCACCATGCCATCACCTGCCAAAAGTGGAGGTCGCACGGGGGATTACACATGCCTGCATGGGCAGTGAGGTGCAGTGAATTATGGGTGTGGGCATGGGCGTGCGTGACCCCCTCATGCTCCCTCCCACTCCCCCCTCCTTTTGGCACACAACGACAAAAATGTTAGCTATCACTGTACTATAGAGTTCATGATGTGCACTGGCTCACATATGATGTAAAATGTATATATTTTGCTACAAACAGGTCATTAATGGCCCACCTGCTGGATCCCAAGATCTTTCTCCTGTGCTTTGAGAGTTAGACATATTTCTGGTTTCCACATCTCCTATGATGTAAAATAGTAGTTTGCATCAGGGGTGAAATGCTCCTGGTTCAGACCGGATCAGGTGATCCGGTAGCAATGGGGACAGGTAGTTTGGAGAACCAGTAGAAAAAATTCCTGTCCCCCGCCCAGTCCTGCCCACTCAATCGCTTGGTCCCTGTTTGCCTACTTGCTGCTTTTTTCGGGCTCACTCCTGCCTTGCTTTGCTTTGGCTGCTGCAATCAATTGCATCAACTTGCAACTGAATCTGCCTGCCTGCAATCTATCTCATCGGTGAGCAACTCAATCTGCCTGCCTTGTCCCTTGAATGGGTAAGTAACTGGGAGGGGGGGGCTTTTAAAAAATAGTTAATTGGTTTTTTTTAAAGAGTTTTATTTTTTTTAGACATAGCAATTAACTTTAAATTGCTACATCTAAATTTAAAAGAAAGTTTTAAATTGAACTGCTTTTATCTAAAAATATAAATAAAATAAAATAAAATAATAAAATATTAGTGCAGCTTTCTGAGATTTGGTGTGTTTCTGTAGTGTTTCCCTCTAACTATACAAACACACAAAATCTCAAAAAGCTGAATGTGGCATTTGTGTGTGTGTGTGTGTGTGTGTGTGTGTGTGTGTGTGTAAAGTGTGAAAGTTGGTATTTGGGCTTTTTGAGGTTCCTGCTTGTTGCAGGGGCCATTTTGGGTGAAGTGCAGCTGCTTTTACATTGTGTGTGAGTCAGTTCTGGGAGCACGAAGCTGAAGCCTGAAGATGACGAATGAGACTTTGTCGAAACGTCGCCAAGACACTTCCAATTTTATGTGGGAGAAAACCCGAATAACCAAAGACCTACATACAAACACCCGCGAAAACCTCAGAAAACAAATATATATATATATATATATATATATAAACAAATATATATATGGAAAGAACACTAGGACAGGAACGGTAGGCACGTTTGTGCTCTTATGCACGCCCCTTAAAGTCCTCTTAGGAAAGGGGTGAGGTCAACAGTGGATAGATTTTGGTTAAAGCTTTTGGGGTTATGAGAAGAGACCACAGAGTCAGGTAATGCATTCCAAGCACAGATAATTCTGTTACAGAAATCATATTTTCTACAATCCAAACTGGAGTGGTTGACATTAAGTTTAAATCTATTGGTAGCTCTTGTATTATTGCAGTTGAAACTGAAGTAGTCTTTAACAGGAAGGACATTACAATAGATGATTCTATGAGCTAAACCCAGGTCCTGTCAGAGGCGACGGAGTTCCAAGTTTTCTAAACCCAGGATTTCAAGTCTGGTGGGATAAGGTATTTTGTTGGTTATGGAGGAGTGGAGAACACTTCGCGTATAATACCTCTGGACACGCTCAACTGTATTGATGTCAGAAATCATATATGGTGGACTTGCAAAAAAGTTAAAGCCTTTTGGATTAAAATATGGTGGATTATGCAGAACATTTTGAAAAAGAAGATCAAGTTTGTTCCACAGTTCTTTTTATTAGGAATAATCTCAGATTGCACTGTTATAGAGACAAAACTGATTCTGAATTTAATAACTGCTGCAAGATTATTGATTGCACAATATTGGAAGAAAGAAGACTTACCTACAATTGGAGAATGGATTAGTAAAGTATCAAATTTAGCAGAAATGGCAAAAATTTCTGCCTACTTGAAAGACTGTACACAAGAAAAATATATATTGGAATGGAGGAAGTGGATTGATTATATTCAAAATAAGTATCAGATTAAAAAATATCAATTAGTTTTTGAGTGAAGTTAGGAATTATTATGTATTAGTTTAAGAAAGAAGGGAATTGATAGTGTGATGGTGTGAAATGGAATATGTTTTATGTTATATTTTAGATTATGTTTGTTAGTTACAATACCCTGTATTCTGTTCTGGGAAGTCTCGGGGAAGGAGGCGGGAAGGGGAAGACTATAAATTGATTGGTTGCCATTGTACAGGAATAATGGTAGAATTAAACAAGTTGGAATGGTGTAATGTCGGGACTGCTCGGCAAACACTCCCGAAGGGAAAGGGTAAGGAAAGAGGAGTAAAGAAGAAATGTGGTATGGGTTCCAGACAGGCTAGCTGTAATCAAGAATTGGCCTAGCAAAAGTTTTATATGCTCTGGTCAGTAGTATGGTGTTTTTGGAAAAGAAGCTATGTAAGATTAGGTTAACAACTCTTAGAGCCTTTTTTGCTATGTAGTTGCAGTGGCCTTTGGCACTTAGATCATTAGATATGAAAACTCCAAGATCTTTGACAGGGTGGAGGTCATCTGTAAGGTAATGTCCATCAAGCATGTACTTAGTGATTGGGTTCTTTTTTCCAATACGTAAGACTGAGCATTTGCCGGTTGAGATTTGTAGTTGCCAAATTTTAGACCAAGCGTTTAGATGATCAAGGTCTTTTTGAATGGTAGATGTATTGTTGGTGGTGTTAAACAGTTTGACATCATCAGCAAAGAGACCACAGAGTCAGGTAATGCATTCCAAGCACAGATAATTCTGTTACAGAAATCATATTTTCTACAATCCAAACTGGAGTGGTTGACATTAAGTTTAAATCTATTGGTAGCTCTTGTATTATTGCAGTTGAAACTGAAGTAGTCTTTAACAGGAAGGACATTACAATAGATGATTCTATGAGCTAAACCCAGGTCCTGTCAGAGGCGACGGAGTTCCAAGTTTTCTAAACCCAGGATTTCAAGTCTGGTGGGATAAGGTATTTTGTTGGTTATGGAGGAGTGGAGAACACTTCGCGTATAATACCTCTGGACACGCTCAACTGTATTGATGTCAGAAATCATATATGGTGGACTTGCAAAAAAGTTAAAGCCTTTTGGATTAAAATATGGTGGATTATGCAGAACATTTTGAAAAAGAAGATCAAGTTTGTTCCACAGTTCTTTTTATTAGGAATAATCTCAGATTGCACTGTTATAGAGACAAAACTGATTCTGAATTTAATAACTGCTGCAAGATTATTGATTGCACAATATTGGAAGAAAGAAGACTTACCTACAATTGGAGAATGGATTAGTAAAGTATCAAATTTAGCAGAAATGGCAAAAATTTCTGCCTACTTGGAGGAAGTGGATTGATTATATTCAAAATAAGTATCAGATTAAAAAATATCAATTAGTTTTTGAGTGAAGTTAGGAATTATTATGTATTAGTTTAAGAAAGAAGGGAATTGATAGTGTGATGGTGTGAAATGGAATATGTTTTATGTTATATTTTAGATTATGTTTGTTAGTTACGATACCCTGTATTCTGTTCTGGGAAGTCTCGGGAAGGAGGCGGGAAGGGAAGACTATAAATTGATTGGTTGCCATTGTACAGGAATAATGGTAGAATTAAACAAGTTGGAATGGTGTAATGTCGGGACTGCTCGGCAAACACTCCCGAAGGGAAAGGGTAAGGAAAGAGGAGTAAAGAAGAAATGTGGTATGGGTTCCAGACAGGCTAGCTGTAATCAAGAATTGGCCTAGCAAAAGTTTTATATACTCTGGTCAGTAGTATGGTGTTTTTGGAAAAGAAGCTATGTAAGATTAGGTTAACAACTCTTAGAGCCTTTTTTGCTATGTAGTTGCAGTGGCCTTTGGCACTTAGATCATTAGATATGAAAACTCCAAGATCTTTGACAGGGTGGAGGTCATCTGTAAGGTAATGTCCATCAAGCATGTACTTAGTGATTGGGTTCTTTTTTCCAATACGTAAGACTGAGCATTTGCTGGTTGAGATTTGTAGTTGCCAAATTTTAGACCAAGCGTTTAGATGATCAAGGTCTTTTTGAATGGTAGATGTATTGTTGGTGGTGTTAAACAGTTTGACATCATCAGCAAAGAGAACACAGTTACTTGAGATATGGTCACAAAGATCATTTATGTATAGTATAAAGAGAGTTGGTCCAAGAACGCTACCTTGAGGAACGCCACTCTTGACAGGAACAGGATTTGATAGAGCATTACCAATTTTAACCACTTGTTGTCTGTTAGACAGAAAAGCAGATATCCAATTGTGTAGGGGTCCTGAAATGCCATAGGATTTTAATTTTAGGAGAAGTTTATCATGTACTACTGAGTCAAAAGCTTTGCAGAAGTCTATGTAGATTGCATCAATGCCACCCCACCTTGCCCTGAGTGACTTCAAGTTGGCCAGTCCACTCAGTCACATGACCACCAATCCATGCCCACCAAATAAGCCACACCCACAGAACCGGTAGTAAAAAAATTTGGAACCCACCCCTGGGTCAGATGCTCCGGACCGTTAACGTGCATTGCCATGGGCTAGAGGGCTGGGGCCGCACAAGAAGCCCACTTGGGTGGGGAGGGAGGGAAGCCCTGGCCCACCTGTCCTGTCCAACAGCTCTCTCCCCTAGGAAGCTACTGCTAGGATCCCATCTTCGCATCTTTGGGCACGCGAGCTCTTCTTCGTGTGTACATGCACACCAGAAACCAGAAGACCAGGTGGCCAGCATGCATGAACATTCCGGAAACAGGAATATCATCTTAGATTTCACCCCTGGTGTGCATTATACACAGGTTTCCTTTTAGCTGTGGCTTTATAGATCCCAGCAGGTAAGTAGAGAGTAGACCTTATTATTCTTATTAAAGGTTTTCATGGGCTTTGACAAATGGTTTAGTTTGGAGGAAGACTTTTGGAGTACTGTTTGTGCATTTTACACATCTGCAAAATGGAAGTGAGCCTTTTGAACATGAATAAATTATGCTTTTTCTAGGTTTCATCCTCAGTGCTTTTGGTATCCACATTGCTATGCTTGAAAAGAACTTCTGTGTATGACTATGGATAACCTAATGGCCCATCTCAGTTCCATAGAACTGGAAAGATATATGACAATATAGAGAAACAGCTGAAAGAAAACAGGATTAAAAAAAATAATTTTATAGGAAAGCGGGGTGAATCGAACAGAAATTAAAGAGGGACTGAAAGAAAACTGACTAACATCATGAAAATATTATTGTATATACTTCACTACAAGTCAGACAAAATAAGAAAAAGAGGCATGGATTTGGTGACAGGGAGAGAATTTATCACAAGGGAAGAGGAAGAGGAGGGAGGTGGTTTCTCTTTTCCTCTTTGTCTTCAAATTAACCTGCCAGAAAAAATTATGGTTGGAGAATAGAGTGAGACAAACAACAGACCAGAGATAGAACAAATGCATCACATCCCTTCACCAAGCACTCTGGCAACAGGAGTTGTAAAACTGATAAAACATACTGGCAGCTATTTATGCCAATATTTAGAGATGAGCTAAATGAAGAGGGCTCAGCTGGATGAGAAGCCGATGAGTTTTTCCTCCAGCTATCTCCGTATGAAGGAAAATTGTGACTTTATTGTTAAAGTCCTAAATACCTGAAACCCCAATTAAAGCAATTTCAATCAACTATTTAATTTGAGGATTCCATCTGAGGTGATGACTCAAATGAGTCTCCTTTGAAGTGAATGTTCATGCTGAATCTTCTCATAATAATTGTTCTTTGCAGCAGTGACAGATCTCCAGCATTTAAAGGGATTGTTGTCCGTTGTATCAGAGGATTGAAATACTTATTACATTTAATCTCTGGCATGTAACTGACTTTTTTTTTAAAAAAATGTCATATGTGTGAGATCCTTTCCACTGGAGATACTTAAATGTCCCTACTTCAGGTGCTTTGTTCCTAACATTAACATGTTTAAATCTCAATTTATTTTCCTGAATTAGATAAAAGTCATACTTAATCACTTTAGCCAAATTCAGTCGATGCAGTTGCTCTTATTTTGCCTCAGTTTGCCTTGTGGCCTTTTGCATTGCATTCTCTCAGATGAAAATATGAGACGGGCAGGCTAAAATATACTATTGCAGATTCTCATCAACACAACTGTTAATTTGATATCTCATGAATTGACTTAGTGATTTTTCCTCCTTTTATGACCTTTCTTAGCCACAGTTGTTAAGTAAATCATTGCAATCGTTACATTAGTAACATGTTTTTTAAGTGAATCCGGCTTCCCCTTCCACTTTGCTTGTCCGAAGATTGCAAAATCTGACCCCAGGGCACCACAATCATCACAAATATGATCCAGTTGCCAAGCATCTGAATTTTGATCATATGATCAGGGGCATACAGCCACCATGGTAATTATGAAAAATGGTCTTAAGTCACTTTTTTCAGGGCCTTTGCAACTTTGAACAGTCACTAAATGACCTGTTGAAAGTCAAGGACTACTTCTATACAAACCTCAACTTAACAACAATAAGTTCACCTGGAAAAACAGGTCAAATAAATATTTTAGCTCATTGAATTATACTTCCCATACTTTACCTTTCCAACACTTTGCAGTTTGAGAATGGATGCTGAATTGATGCCATCTAGTGGCTGTAGTGCTTTCAGTACAATAGTTGGTGTTTCAGTAGTTAGCCTGTCGGCATCATTGTTCCCAATAAACAAGCAGGAGAATGCATCAAATCCACTCCTTAAAGGAAAGTTTCTTGTTGCACAGGTGGAAGTGAATACATTATTATTATGATTCATTGCACAGCCAGATGTTTACAGTAGACTGGATTTGGCATTTTTATCACCTATCATGTCTTTCCTAAGGAACTTGATTAGGTAGATGTTGTTGTTTGATGGTGTTAACAGTATTGCTGCAGGATGAAAGCTGTTCCAAGTAAAGTTGCCTTTTGCAGTTGACTGGTGATTATTATTATAGTTCGCCTCATGGTCAGCCAGATGTTTAGATTGGATTTGACATTGATATTGTTATTCACCTATCAAGTCCTTCCCAAGCACCTGTGGTAGGTGGATGATTTTGTTTGATGATACTAAAGGTATTACTGCAGGATGCCTGGTGTTCCAAAGAAACCTATGACATAATATTAAAATTCTCCAATAGCTATTAAAATGGAACCCAAGTTCCATTTTTGGCTGCAACAGACTCCTGCCGTTCTCTGCCAGTGAAAATGGAGCTCAGGGGAGGGGTATACGCAGCCCTCCTAGGCTCCATTTTTTGCTACAACGGCCCCCTGCCACCCTCTGCCTGCAAAAAATAGACATTGAGGGAGCCTCATGTGGCCTCCCCATGCTCCATTTTTATGGGAAGAGGGCTGCAGGTGGCCCTCCTGAGCTCCATTTTATCTGGCAGAGGCACTGCAGGCTGGTCCTTGCTGTTTCCAGGGCAGCCCCACGGTCCAGATCTAAGCCCCCCACGGGCCGGATCTGGCCTTACAGGCCTTAAGTTTGACATCCCTGTTCTATAGATTTTGATTATTTTAATACTGAATTGTAATGATGTACTCATCTTGACAGTGTTTATCACGAGTTCCCAAAACATTTATAAGAATGAAGCTGAAAGTTATTACAAAAAAAGGTGCTAGGAGATTGTACACAGGCAGAATTTAGTTAACCGATTTGGCACTTGGCCATTGTGCTAAATTTAACAGTCCTTTTTCAATGATGAGGGTAATTTTCTAGTCACATAAAAATATCTTTGCAGTTGCTGCTTTCTTGGGAAAAAAATACCCTAATGTGAAAAAAGTATCCACCTACTAATCTAGAATTCTTCTGTACTTTATTTAGATAACTCATTGAGAATGACTCATTGGCTGAAACAGGCAGGAAATTCTGTCTTGTATCTTTGCCTTCCTGGCTCCCTTTGGTGTTAGTCACCTGCCTCCTCACAATAATTCATCCCTTCCCCCCTTAAATTATAATTATGTATATTTTTCTCCCCTATTTTAATTTTTCTACAATTAAGAATTCTGTGACATCTAATATTTATTGGGTAGAGTTTATCTGATAGGCATATGGGCTTAGAGGTCTTCCAGAACAAACTATGACAATACATAAACATGTGTAACAAGACAGCAAGTCAAAACAAAAGGGAATTCTACTTTGTAAGTAGAGACCTGTTTTATCTAGTAGTGATGATGTTCTAATCTATTATTTTGACATTGTTAGCTGAATATTGTTGTATCTGTACCATAAATGATAATGCCAGGTGCAAATGACACTACTTACCGATGCCTCAAATTTCAAGCATTGCCTAAAAAATACTAACCACGATATAAAAAATAACTTATGCAATACAATCAGAAGGGTTGCCAAAATGTCAAAAAGCTGCAGACAGATGGCACTCTTTCCTTTTTACTAGGAAATACTAAATCAAATGCAGCAATGAAACAGGAGGTTGTAACCCTATTCTTAGAACTGGGTCATTTACTGAAATGAATTAGAAAATGGGAATAGGGCCATCTTTAATCAGACCACAAATCCATCCAATCCAATCTTCTGTTTCTACAGTGGGCTATCACTGTGTCTGTTGGGATTCCACAGCAGTTCATGAGAATGATAGCACACCCAGAAATTATTATCAAAAAGATCAGTGCTCAACAGCTGGAAGCAGGCAGTCTTCATCATCAGTGGTCATTGAGAATCTTAACTTTTATGAATTTGTGTAAAGTCAGATGGACAGTCCCTACTATAAGCAATTCTGGCAGCAGGTTCTGCAGTTGTATTATGGAATTTATAAATATATCTTTCATTTCACTGGCCTGAATCTCCCTCCTTTATGCTAATAATGTAAATGGATGCAGAAATAACAGTTGTGTAAAGATGATTTTGATAATGAGCCATAATGACTCTTAGCAACTACATTATCCATGATGATCTGTCTCCAACCCAGCCCTTCAGGACTGGAGAGACACACTATTGCTGTAATTGACCCAGTCCTTTTGTTTCCTTTCACCATTCCTAGCATGACAGACTTCTTAACCAAGCTTAGTCTTTGTGTAAAAATATGATCAATTGTCTGTTCCTTAAGTGAGAACATTGGATTGATTTGTTCCATGATTTATATATGTATGTTTGTATTTATTTATTTATTTTATGTTGGCTATTCAATATTCATTTGAGAATTCATGTCAAATGTCAATACACTTTCTCTCTTTATTCTTCAAAATCTAACTTCTGCTTCCATAGATTGTCACAAGTAAAAAAAACATTGCTTGCAGGATTCCAATCTTTGTGCAAATAGACACATCCCAGCAACTGAGTATTTTTTACAATGCCTTCAATGCTATTGCACCAAGCGTTAGTGTATAGCATATTTATTGATGGCAAGTTCCCTTTAGTAGATCCTAAAAGACAGAAGCTATCCATCACTTCTATATCTTCATTGTCAGTTCTAAGCTAGTTGCTGAAATTTTTGTAAAATTAGTTTGGTCATGTATATATAATCTTAATCCCATTCACTTTGTGCAGAGTGAATATAGTTACTAGCATTTTCAGATCATTTCCATGTTTTATTATTATTATTATTAGTGTCATGAGCATTATGCAGGTTTTTGAGTCCAATTTTAAAACCATACTCATTTTCTTCCAATCCAGCCTCTCTCAACATATATTCAGCATATCATTTAATTTGTACAAATAAGGACATAGTTTTGTCTCACTCCCTTATAGACTTGGAATAAATCTATTTTGCTATGTTCCATCTGTTTGTGGCTTCATATCCTATTTCACGTGATGACAATAAGTTATTCAGGGTTTACTAAGGACATTCCACGGCTTGACATAGTTTCACAGGGTAGAAAAATAATGCTTAGCATCATCCAGTGCAGATTAGAGCCCTACGTGGAAAGACAGATGGCAAGCTGGTTTTAGTAAAGACACAGCAACAAGAAACATTATTGCTGATGCATACTGGAAAATTGAGAAAGCCAAAGAAATATCAAAAAGAAATTAATATGTGCTTCGTTAATTATAGATTATAGTAGTCTGGACAGAAATTTGCTCCGTTGCCTTTGAACTCCACTAAATGGCAGTTGTGAAATTGAGGTGGTACTATATAAGAGATGTTTTAATCACATCATATATTCATCCTTTATATTTTAAATTTTAAGTGCATTCATACCATGAACATGTTTCCATGTTTGTAGGCTTATTTTTTCCATTTCCTAATAGTTATCTACCATTTTCACAGTAGCACACTGAGTCAGTGTTATCAAACTGTACACCCCAAACTCTAATATCAAAATCCTTTTCCCGATCAGTCTCTACTAATTAAGCATATATATAAAATTAGGATTTTTTTAAAAAATATGTTTTGCTGCAATATATATCAGTTCACATATACATCAAATACATTTGCTATGTCAGTATCACCAAACTGTGATTTGGTGGTATCCACAAATTCAAGTACCTCAGTGCTCATTTCTAATTCCAGATTCATCTGGTTTCTATAATTTCTGTTCTGATTATAAGGATCAATTTCTTTAATGAATATTCTGCCTGCTTCATTAACCAAATGCACATATAATGCCATCTTGTTCATTATCTTTTATAGCATGTACATATAACCTTGAAGAGTAATGATTATATAATTAACTATCTCCTAATGCTTAATTTAAAAGTTAAGCTAAAGGAAAAGGGGTAAAATTATATAAATATTATATTCCTATCAGGGATACATGGAACTTCATATGACATAGAGCCAGTATGATCTAGTGGGTAAGGCACTAGGTAGAAATGAGGACACTGTGAGTTCTAGTCTCACCACAGGCTGACTGGGTATTAAGCCATTCTATCTCAGCCCAATTCAGCTCACAGATTTATTGTTGTGGGGAAAATAGGAATAGGAAGGAGTATTAAATATGCTTCCTGCCTTGAGTTATCTATACAAATAATAAAGGCAGATAATATAAATAAATATAAAAGGTTATTTCTTTTCATAATTAGGTGCAAATGATGCTTATCCTGAAATTTTAGTAGAAAGTGTCCAGAAAATCTCCTGAATTTCAGTATATTTTAGTCTAGCTGAGGATTTGAGCAAAGATCCTTTATGATTACAATAATATATTTTTTGAAGAGGAATGAAGAAGTGAAGATGGCTGGTTTTTAATTAATCAAGTAATTGTAAACAATCTTACATACAATAAGTGTGCAGATACCATTTTTGTACACTGTATAAAATGAGCTAACTGTGGTTTAATACATAGCTAGAAACAAGGACTACAATAAGACTAGATGACTGCAAAGAAATATTGTCCTTCCAACCCCCCATCCCCCCCATCAAACTAATCCCTCCATAGTCCCCCAGCATCCATCCAGAACTGATTAAACTTCTTGGATGGGAACGAAATGTTTTTCGAGTAAAACAAATTTGCCCCATTTTACAACTTTTCTCACCACAGTTGTTAAGTGAATCACTGCAGTTCTTAAATTAGTAACACAGTTGTTACATTACTCTGGTTTCCCCATTGACTTAGTTTGTCAGAAGGTTGCAAAGGGGGATTGTGTGACCCTGGGACACTACAATGGTCATAAATGTGAGTCAGCTGTCAAACATCTGGATGTATCTCATGTGACCATGGGGATGCTGCAATGGTCATAAGTGTAAAAAATGGTCATAAATAACTTTTTTCATTGCTGTTGTAACTTGGAATTGTCACTAAATGAACTGTTGTAAGTTGAGTACTACCTATATTAAAGTGTATTAGTGGCATAGCTCTCTTGTTTTTGATATTTCAATTAGATTTAAATATGTGGCTACACTAGCTAATATCCTGACAATAGAGATAAATCCTCTTGAGAGACAACTTTGGATTTCTTGCCCTCTCTACATAAACTTTGACTAGGTCTGGACAGAACCCAAGGTAATAAAACGTCTGATGAATATCAGCTTTAGCAGAATAAAACTTCTTTGTTTGGAGATAAATTATCTGGTAAAACTAAGAAAATAAAACTAGTAAAGAAAAGTAATAATTTTAACTTAAGATGTTGATTCGTATCATAATTTATATTCTTGACTTAGGATATAAGTCAAGACTTAGAACCACATTTTGAATACAATAAGATATCTGGAGTATTTTGTACAAAAACTGTGATTGCAATGACACAAAGGCTGTGATTTTATTAAGGGTCCTTATCTGACTATCTACAAAGCAGCTTTGGTTGTAAATAATGTAATTGCTAATACATACAGCGCATCTCCAAATCAATAAAATACTTTTATGGCCAGAGTTGACTTTTGTGTACTTGGAGCCTTGAAAGAGTCAAATCCTACAAATTGATTTTTTTTATGGCTTTGTAGGGAGAGCTACAAAGCCATCAGGTCACCTTTCCCTTTGAGAGAGCTGCTTGAGCAAAAGATGGAAAATGTGGTGACACAGAACTCCCTCCTGTGGAGAATTCTCTATATGGAGAATTGGATTGACCATAAACTTCCCCAAATGTCAATATTTCAAAGAAATATTAGTTTCCCTAAGTTTTGAATCATTCACTGCCCAGTCAGAAAAAAATTTGTCTCAGCTTATGATTTTCTGAAAATTAACTTTGTTATGCTATTGCAAAAAATATAACATTAAAAGACTGTAAGTGTTTTAGACATAAATCTTGATAACTTACCCTCTGATGAAGGTGTCACTCTTAAAGGTGCCACAACAGGGATGAAATCCAGCAGGTTCTGACAGGTTCTGGAGAACTGGTAGTGGAAATTTTGAGCACTTTGGAGAACCGGTAGTGGAAATGTTGAGCAGTTCGAAGAACCAGCAAATACTACCTTTGGCTGGCCCCAGAGTGGGGTGGGAATGGAGATTTTGCAATATCCTTCCCCCAGGAGTGGGGAGGGAATGGGGATTTTGCAGTATCCTTCCCCTGCCACACCCACCAAGCCACGCCCACCAAGCCACACCCACAGAACCAGTAGTAAAAAAATTTGGATTTCACCACTGTGCCACAGGTTTATAAATAGTTGTAAATTCTGATGTAGAACTTCAGGTTGTTGCTGATTGGATGCCTCTTCCAACGAGGGAAATAATTCATGCAAAAGAACTGATAAAACCTTCTATTTTGTCCATTAAATTACAGGGTAATCAATTGGAAAAATTATCCCGATGGCCCAGAGATATTCTGAAATGGTAAGCTGTTAACTCATTTTCATGCAAATAGATGATTAAATGGACCCCAGTGGGAATAAAGGGAAATAGAGGATGGATGAGTTGATGTTGTAGTTACTCAGCAGCAAAGCAGAGCTACCAGCTATGGGGCAGTATTACAGAGTAGAAATACAGCAACAGTAGACCCCCACTCCAAAAAATCTCGTGGGTAATACTTTATACTGATGTTTCATCTCAAAATTTGAATAACTCTAGAGTACGTAATAGAGTCTGAGATGGCTGGAGTTCTTAATAAGCTACTAAAATGGTTATTTTATGTTTTATGTAGCAGGAGTGGATAATTTTGTAGGAGTCAAGGGTTGAATTTGGCTGCCAGGAGTCACACTGCACTACTCTAGAGAGTGATGGGTTGGGCCAAACAAAATTAAAATTGGATTTTTTTTATATCTTGTTAAACATATTTAACAGAGTTGCTTTCATCAGTTACATAATTTTTTTCATTTTCACTCTAAAAATGGCTATTGGGAAATAAATATGAGACATTTCTGTCTTTTACGGGCCTGGAGTTGCTTGTGCTTTCTAAAGGCACTTCTGTCAAGAAGCAGAGGCTTTCATGTACATTTCTGGTATATGCTCCATTCATTTTTATGGGTGTGACCTTTACACTCAAGAAAAAAAATATGCATGAGAATATAATAAAATGTTTGGAAGTGTGGATGGATAGTTATAATACCTCTTCCTTCAATAGTTACATGGTAACTGAAATCATTTGACTTTCATATGCAGACCAGTTTCCTTTTTTTCTAACTGCACCTTCATTTTGCCTGGAGTTAGCTCCAAATTCATTTTTCCTCATCCAACACACTGCACTCACTGAACCTAGGCGATATTGACTGGTACCCTGTGCTAACCAATAGTGGTGCTAGTACAAACTGGCCATTCCCATAGTGTAGATTCTGCCAGGACTGTAGTGTTGTAGATTATTATTATTATTTTTTTAAAAAAGAGGAATATGTTTGCTTGCAAAACTATCATTAATCACAAATTCATTTTATAATTCCTTCAGCAAACATAGCCTAAAGGCAGCCATAAGGGCATAGAGTTTGTGCATACTCCTAGATCTATATCTGTCACATGTAATCAGGAGTGTGGAAGTAGCAGCAGTTTTCTCCGGAGAAACTTCACTGAAACCGTATATTCCTGCAAATAAGCGACCATAGAATTTTTAATGAAAATACCACAAAAATGTGACTCTCATGGGTCACATTTACATCTACAAAGCCAATCTACATTTTTCATAGTACTTTGCTTAAAAATTCAAAATTCTGTTTCTCTCTGGATGAGCTCATACGCAAGGATATACTCATTGGTAAGCCCATACACAGTTCAATCAAATCCAATTTTGGGATTATTTGGCGTCTACATTTTTTAGTTTGTCTGCAAATATATACAGTATTTCGTCACTGAAATGGAAAAAAGAGAAGATAGAGCAAATAGTATAACTATCTGTAGCACACACACAAAAATGGATCTCTTGCAACACTCTGTGTCTAATTTCTTCAACAAAAGGCAGTTGCCATCTGGTAATTTCTCTCGAGTCGGCAATGCAAGAGCAGAAGGTAAAAGAAGAAAACCTTTCAAAAACCCACTAGTGCTAGAATGCTGAATTTTATGCTTTTTTGCTAAGAGCTATAGCAGTCACAGTGATAGTCCCTGGGCTGGTAGTTTGTGAAGCATTGGAGACCTTAAAGCAAAAATACACCCCAGGATTGCTCCAGGTTGCATTTATTCATCAGTGTGATACAACCAAAGTTATAAATGCACACATTTTCAGCAGCAAATGATCCATTGCAAACTTGTATAAAGTCACTGGCCTGGAATCTTTTTTTATGACACATGAATTTTCATGGTTCTGACATTTTAATTTCTCCAGGTTGCTCAGTAAACTAGAGAAAATACAGTCATTCTCTATTATTTGCCTGAAGTTAGCCTTTTCTAATGAATTAGTCTCAGTTTAATCCATCCATCCATCCATCCATCCATCCATCCATAATGGTACTTTGGTACTCAACTGCTGTGAAACTCATTGAATGTGATACTCAATGCATTTTGACATGAATAGTTTGTCCTGGTACTCATAGTTTGGTACTCAACCCACAAGCTACAACGTATTGGTGTCAGCTGCCTTATAGCTCACTACATTATTCCTCATGGGGAAAAAATGTTTGGTACTCATTGTTTTTTGTAATCATTGTGCATCCTGGAACCAATTATTGATGAGTACCGAGGTACCACTGTATGTATGTATAATATATGTATACATACATACATACATATATACATATATACATATGTATTTGTTTTCTGAGGTTTTCGCGGGTGTTTGTATGTAGGTCTTTGGTTATACGGGTTTTCTCCCGCGTAAAATTGGAGCACAAAAAAACCCCCCATCCAATCAGACCTCAGAAAACATATATATATATATATATATATATATATATATATATATATATATATATATATATATATATATATATATATACACACACACATACATACATACATACATACATACTGTATATTATTTAAGCCAATGCCTTGACATAAGAAAGACAGAATAATCTGTTTTACTTGTGATTCCTTTTCATGTCAGGGTGGGATATGGACATTTTCTTACCCTGTCTCTTGCTTCAATGAGCTACTGTTGTCTCTATCAATGGGGCTCTTTTTCAAATGGAGAGCCACAAATGGTGTGGGATTATGACTACGAAGTGTGTAGCTATTTGAAAAAGCTAAATGAATAAATAACAATACACTAAACGCAGTTTGTATAATTAATTCCCATATGTTCAGTGTGTCCCTTTTTGTCCCACTAAAAGATTAATATTCAGTTTTAACTAGCAAAGAAAGAGAATTGAATTTACCAGAATTTCTTCCTTGATGAACATTTTTGGAATTATGCAGCTAGTTGTAATAAATTACTAAGACAAGATTGGGATACATGCTGCCTGTGACTATTGGGAGCCTACAGATACTGTCCTGGTTGTCTGCCAATCTCTTCTCCAACCCATAAAAACAATTAAACAGGTTTCTGAAATTTGTAAGACATTTATTCACAAGAATGCCTCTGAATCCTCATAGATATTTAAAATTCTTTATGAATGGTTCCAACCCAATATTTGTTTGAAGGAATGAATACTTTTCTAGGAAGAAAAACAAAGTTATGCTGGCATTGGTGAGGTGGCAAAGAATAAGTTCACTAATTTGTCTTCTGTTAAATAAATATGGTGTTGTGATCATGTCCAACCTGGCAGTCATTTGTGAATAGATTCATTCTTTTCTCAGAAGACATTTTTCATGCCATTCATGATGTGCTCTCAAAATTCAAACAGTGCTCATTTGGACCCAAACGTCATTTCTCACTATCTGAAACTCACATCAGATATCGCAAAGACATCTAAAACCCCATTTTCAAAATGTAAAATGGGAATTCACATTGAATATCCCAACTTCTTATAAATGTATAGATCGCAAAACTATATGGAGACTGATAAATTAAATGCTAAATTATGAGGTGTGAAAGAAGATAAAGCAGTTTTAAAGTGAGTTTCTTCCCTGACATTATAACCTATTGGTTTGCAGATGATTGCTTCTTTTCAAAGTAATAGCTGTTTCCAATCAACATCCTTACGCATTGGTTACAAATATTGCAAGGCATCAGCTCAGTTATCTGACTCGATATTATATCAGTTGAATTGCTGGAGTGATTTTTCTTTAAAAGTCATTTGGAGTTGGAAGAACATGTATGATTCCTAAGCACCTTCTTTTCATTACATAACAGCTGCTTCCCAGATGAAATCTATTTGCAATCAGATCCTGCTTGATGTTTAAAGAAAAAAAATCAGTCTGCAAAACATTACTATAATAGTTAAATATGAGTTGCAACAATTTTAACATCTGCACAAATATTATAGCTTGTCTAGCAAACTTTCCTTTTTGTTAATAATGCTTAAACATTTGTACATTGTTTAAGTATATTTTAAATTCCATATTCAACTTTATTTTTATAAACCTGTCTTAAATCAAACCAAAGTGTATCATTGATTGTATCAAACATTGCTCCTCAAATTTGAATTGCGAGGGCATACAGGGAAGTTTCCAATTCAAAACTTTTTTCTTTATTTCTACATTTCTTTTCTGACATTCTATCATTCAAGTAGTTCAACATTAAGTGAAAACTCAAACTTGATTCAATGTATCATGTTAAAAATGTGGGAAAATGTAACATACAATTTATTATAAATGTATAGATCGCAAAACTATATGGAGACTGATAAATTAAATGCTAAATTATGAGGTGTGAGAAGAAGATAAAGCAGTTTTAAAGTGAGTTTCTTCCCTGACATTATAACCTATTGGTTTGCAGATGATTGCTTCTTTTCAAAGTAATAGCTGTTTCCAATCAACATCCTTACGCATTGGTTACAAATATTGCAAGGCATCAGCTCAGTTATCTGACTCGATATTATATCAGTTGAATTGCTGGAGTGATTTTTCTTTAAAAGTCATTTGGAGTTGGAAGAACATGTATGATTCCTAAGCACCTTCTTTTCATTACATAACAGCTGCTTCCCAGATGAAATCTATTTGCAATCAGATCCTGCTTGATGTTTAAAGAAAAAAAATCAGTCTGCAAAACATTACTATAATAGTTAAATATGAGTTGCAACAATTTTAACATCTGCACAAATATTATAGCTTGTCTAGCAAACTTTCCTTTTTGTTAATAATGCTTAAACATTTGTACATTGTTTAAGTATATTTTAAATTCCATATTCAACTTTATTTTTATAAACCTGTCTTAAATCAAACCAAAGTGTATCATTGATTGTATCAAACATTGCTCCTCAAATTTGAATTGCGAGGGCATACAGGGAAGTTTCCAATTCAAAACTTTTTTCTTTATTTCTACATTTCTTTTCTGACATTCTATCATTCAAGTAGTTCAACATTAAGTGAAAACTCAAACTTGATTCAATGTATCATGTTAAAAATGTGGGAAAATGTAACATACAATTTATTATTATTGGATGTCTAACTAATATCTAATATCTAACTACAGATATTGACAGATCAAATGATACATGTGTAAAATATTTTATTTTAAAAACCATTCCTCCCTTTCAACTAAGAGTATAGATACCATTCTTCAGGATGCTCCAAAATTTGGGTAACTAGGGAATTATGGTACTATAGTTTATGTTTGCTAATCCACACATCTGTGGCTTCAACTAAATTATACAATAGGAAAACCTACTCAATTCACTTTTTTTATGAGAAAAGAGAAATGCTTCCTCAGTGAAATCAATTGGAGGATCAAAGGATTCAGTATATTACATTTTCCAAAAGTTGCTCACCAAATGTATTCTTTCATCTCCTGAGACATACTTGAAAAAGGAAAGCTCCTTCTTGTAAAACTTTACCCTGAAACAATTTTCAAGATAAATGCAGTAGTCTAAGAGTTAATAAAATTAATGTGACATTTTTAGATTGGTCAATTCTCATTCATTTGTCCATCACAGTTTATAATATGGATGACTCTGAGATTTCCCAATGTAAGAAAACCCAATTGTGATAGAACGTCAGTCAGGAGCTATCTTGACAGCCCAGTGGGAGATGATGTGACTTGCCTTCTAAGGCTCTAGAAGCAGCTGGATTGAAGAAGCTTACCTTTATTCAGATACTTAAAGTGAAAGGATTGCTATCTATCTATAGTTCTTTTTTTCAGTATCGCTCATTATCCAGCTAAGTGGAAACACTTTAAATGGTTTTCCAGCATAATCCATTATGCGCTGTTTCATTAACAGAATGGCATATTTTTTTTAACTAAGTACCAAAGCACAAGACCTCTGTTTTGACTGAAGATAATTTGCCATCTCAGAATTAAAATAAATTTGCTTCTGCAACTTGCTTTTCTTAGCTTTAATGGAATTGGCTCTCCCTCCCCTCTCCCCAAAATCAACTGAACAACATATTTTATCCATTTGCTAATACAACTTTACACTTGTTTTGCAATATAACTGGCTGGATAATTACATACAGTCTACATTTATAGTGTTGCAGTAACTTATGAGTCATAACAACTAAAGTGATACATTATCTACCAGGGAACTTTTGCTGCTTTGCAGTAATTTCATTATAGTTGGCTTTTATTTAGTCTTGGTAAATAGAAACTTCACTGTAAACCATGAGGGATAATGATAGAACAAATTAAGAGTCATAAAAGTTCACTAATGGATGTAGTGCACTTGTGATCATAAAACAATACCAGTTACCCCATGAAATATGAAGACATACTTAATGGTTTGGAAGTATTCCTCAGGAAAAAAGATATCAATTAATTAACAAACTTTTGTATGCTGCTTATTCAAAAAGATAAAGTATGAAAATACAATAATTGAATGAGATTAAAATAAAACATCCATGAATTCAGCAGGCATCTGCACCAACTGCTATTCCATCTTGCTGGAATTCACTCTACATCTCACCCAACCTGTCCTTCACATTCTCAAAGCACCATGTCAAATTTCAGGATCATATTGTCTCTACGCAAGAATGTCTGGGCAAGATAATTCACACTTGACAAAAAATGCCTCCACCTTTGAGTTCATAGAACCTAATACTAAAAGGTATTTTAGGATCATTTCCGTGAATGTATTAATAAGCAGAATTCTGTCCTTTGGACAAGCCAATCTACTAAAAAATAAGCTATAATTCCTGTTTCTTCCAAGAAGACAGGAAGTAATAATAATAACAGAGTTGGAAGGGACCTTGGAGGTCTTCTAGTCCAACCCCCTGCCCAGGCAGGAAACCCTACACCATTTCAGACAAATGGTTATCCAACATTTTCTTAAAAATTTCCAGTGTTGGAGCATTCACAACTTCTGCAGGCAAGTTGTTCCACTGATTAATTGTTCTAACTGTCAGGAAATTTCTCCTTAGTTATAAGTTGCTTCTCTCCTTGATTAGTTTTTACCCATTGCTTCTTGTTCTACCCTCAGGTGCTTTGGAGAATAGTTTGACTCCCTCTTCTTTGTGGCAACCCCTGAGATATTGGAACACTGCTATCATGTCTCCCCTAGTCCTTCTTTTCGTTAAACTAGACATACCAAGTTCCTGCAATTGTTCTTCATATGTTTTAACCTCCAGTCCCCTAATCATCTTTGTTGCTCTCCTCTGCACTCTTTCTAGAGTCTCAACATCTTTTTTACATCGTGGCAACCAAAACTGAATGCAATATTCCAAGTGTGGCCTTACCAAGGCATTATAAAGTGGTATTAACACTTCACATGTTCTTGATTCTATCCCTCTGTTTATGCAGCCCAGAACTGTGTTGGCTTTTTCGGCAGCTGCTGCACACTGCTGGCTCGTATCTAAATGGTTGTCCTCTAGGACTCCAAGATCCCTCTCACAGTTACTACTATTGAGTCTCTAAGCTCAATTGCCTGTAATAGAGAAGTAGAACCATTATTTCATTGTCTTAGTAGGAGCACAAAAATGTGAAATATATACAAAAAATAGAATAGCAATGACTCTGATATGAAAATAATAATAATAGTAATAATAATAATAATTCAACGCAAAAGGAATACATCAGGAGGGTCCACAAAATATTAAAATCAAAGCTGAATGCTGGAAACATAATTAAAGGCATTAATATATGGGCAGTTCCAGTGATACGCTACTCAGCTGGAATCATCAATTGGACTTTGGCTGAACTAGAAAACTTGGACTGGAAAATGCAGAAACTTTTGAATATGTACCACGCTTTACATCCACGAAGTGACATCGACAGGTGGTACCTGCCAAGAAAAATAGGAGGCAGAGGGCTACTGCAAATCCATCAAACTGTGGAAGAAAAAAAACGAAGTTTGAATGATTATGTGAACCAAGGTACAGAAAAATTGCTGCAGGCTGTAAAAACAGAGAACATTATAAAAACAACAGAAACAAAGGCAGAATATAAGGAAAAACAGCTGGATGACAGATTAAATAGATAGAAAACCAAAGCTTTGCATGGACAGCACTTGAAAAACATTGAAGGAAAATGTGATGACAACTTGACATGGGCATGGCTTAAGATGGGAACCATCAAGAAAGAAACAGAAGGTTTAATACTCGCTGCTCAAGAACAAGCACTACAAACTAATGCCATGAAAGCAAAGATACAAAAATCAACCCACAATCCAAACTGCTGACTTTGCAACAACAAAATCGATACTGTTTCACATTTAATAAGTGAATGCAGCAAAACTGCACAAACTGATTACAAAGCTAGACACAACTGGTTTGCTAAATTAATCCACTGGTCATTATGTAACAAATATGATTTGCCTGTATCCAAAAAGTCATGGGAACATAAAGTGGAAAAAGTTATAGAAAATGACAAGGTGGAGATCTTGTGGGACTTTCAAATACAGACGGATCGTCACTTGGAACACAACACACCAGATATCACAGTTGTAGAAAACCGAAATGTACAATTTATTGACATCGCAGTACCAGGAGATGCCAGAGTCGAAGAAAAAGAACTGGAAAAAATCATGAAATATTGCGACCTGGCCATCGAAACTACACGGCTATGGATGAAACATGTAACAGTGATACCCATTGTCATCGGGGCACTTGATACCATGTTCAAGAATTTTATTAGGTACATCAACAAATTGCAGCTTCCTGCAATAACACCAGCAGAACTGCAAAAAACTGTGCTACTTGGAACATTGTACATCTTAAGAAGGTACTTGGTTGATACCTAGGATTGTTGTGTCTGCGGCCCCCGAGACAGGCCCCTGCCAGAAAGTGACTTGGAAAGTGAGGGGGAAGGGCCATCAGGACTTACCTCTGGAGCACCGGCTTCCCTGGCTCAGCTCCAGGAGCCAGAGGCAGGCCAGGTGGAGGAGATAATGAGCCTCCATCCCCTGACTCTTCCCCCCCCAGGTCACACCTCCAGACCCAGCTGGCAATCAGGCCTGACTGGACCCTAGGTTTCGTAGGCAGGAGAGGCAGGAACAACAGAAGCAGAGGTGAGGCAGGCCTAGGAAGTGCTGAGTCATGGAGTCACACCCCACAGGATATAAAAGCAGCAAGGGCTGCTATACCACTTTGTGGCCAGCAAATCAACTGCTTAGAGGGAGAGAACTACAGCTGAAGTCCTGTTTGTTCCTGGTTTCCTGGCTGACTCACCGGCATCAGGAGAGATAACAGAGACACTTGGCATACGCTCGCTAGTTTGCTGCCAGAGCTGATAGTTGCCGACTAATTAAGTCATCGCTTGTGTCTCCTGGACTGAGAAAGGGGACAGAACAAGGATGCTGGCAACTCATATCAACCATTAACGCCAGTCAATGGTATTTGTGATGCCTTTTTGAATGTTCAGTTGACTGGTTTCATGTGTAATAAATAATAATAATAATAATAATAATAATAATAATAATAATAATAATAATAATAATAATAATAATAATAATAATAAGAAGAAGAAGAAGAAGAAGAAGAAGAAGAAGAAGAAGAAGAAGAAGAAGAAGAAGAAGAAGAAGAAGAAGAAGAAGAAGAAGAAGAAGAAGAAGAAATTGAAATCCAGTCACTGACCAATACAGTTTGAGTTTTCACCACTGACATCAGCATGGAGTTCGGCCTGGATAAATGCGCCATAGTGGCACTGAAGAAAGGGAAGATCGTAGAAAGTGATGGAATTGAAATGCTCAATGGACAAACCATCAAGTGCAAACAACCCAAAGCCTACAAATACCTGGGCATATTGCAGCTGGACAATATCAAACATGGGCATGTGAAAAATGTGGTCAGCAAAGAATACACTCAAAGAGTCAGGAAACTTCTAAAAAGTAAACTGAATGGCAGTAACACCATCAAGGCTATGAACAGCTGGGCCATACCCGTTATCAGATATACTGCTGGAATTGTAAACTGGACACAGGCAGAGCTGGACAGCCTGGATAGGAAAACAAGAAAACTGATGACCATACACTATGCGCTGCACCACATAGTGACATTAACAGGCTATATTTGCCCAGAAAGGTAGGCAGCAGAGGACTTTTGCAAGTGAAGCAGATAGTTGAAGAAGAGAAACATGCTCTGGCAGATTATGTGAAAGACAGTGTTGAACCAGCTTTGATGGAGGTCAACAAGAGGAAGCTGCTAAAAGTACAGCAAACCAAGTATTAATATAGGAAAACAGTGATGCAAGCTCGAGCTGACAGCTGGTATAACAAAGCACTGCATGGACAGTTCCTTGAAAAGATCCAAGGAAAAGTAGATAAAGAAAAGACCTGGTTATGGCTGACCAACGGAACACTGAAGAAAGAAACAGAAGGCCTGATTCTTGCAGCCCAAGAACAAGCCATTAGAACAAATGTAATCAAAGCCAGAATAGAAAAATCTGCTGATGATCCCAAATGCAGACTCTGCAAAGAAGCAGATGAAACCATTGATCACATACTGAGCTGTTGTAAGACAATAGGTCAGACCGACTACAAACAATGTCACAACACAGTAGCTCAGATGGTCCACTGGAACTTGTGTCACAACTACCATCTGCCTGTAGCAAAGAACTGGTGGGATCATAAGCCTGAAAAAGTGATTGAAAATGAGCATGCAAAACTACTGTGGGATTTCCGAATAAAGACTAATAAAGTTTTGGAACACAATACCCTGGATATCATGATTGTAGAAAAGAAAAAAGTGTGCATAGTCGACATTGCTATACCTGGTGATAGCAGAATCGATGAGAAACAACTTGAAAAAGTCACCAGATATCAAGATTTGAGAATCGAATTGCAGAGACTCTGGCATAAACCAGTGCAGGTGGTTCCAGTGGTACTCGGCACACTGGGAGCTGTGCCTAAAGACCTAGGCAAGCACTTAAAAGCAATTGGCGCTGACAAGATCGCCATTGGTCAGCTGCAGAAGGCCACCTTACTGGGATCTGCTCGCATAATTTGCCGATACATCATGCAGTCCTAAACGCTTGGGAAGTGTTCGATTAGTGATCTGTGATAAGAAATCCAGCATAGTTATCTCGTTTGCTGTGTATACTGTCATTTGTGTAAATAAAATAATAATACATTCATTTATCGCTATCACATATGAAATGAAAATTCATTTTCTGGTTAGATTCGAAATGTATTTGGGAATGTAGCCACTGATGAAAACCAAGGAAAAAATCCTGATAATTTTTGTTATAAAGATCTCATGAAGAATTACTGTAGAAAGATTACAGGTTATTCAAAAATGTAAAATTTTGATTTTGACAATTTGAGATTGTTTCCTCATTCATTGAGGAATGAATTGAGGAATGACTCAAGAAAAAAGTCAAGGAAACAATTGGCCCATTGCTGGGAGAAAGTGGCAAGAAGATGACAAGCAACAGGGAGAAAGCAGATCTACTTAACTCATTTTTTGCATCTGTCTTTACACAAAAGGAAAAAACAATCCAACCTATCAAAAACAGCACTACAAAAAACAGATTAGAAACACAAGTTAAAATAGGGAAGAAAATGGTAAGTGAACACCTGTCTACCCTAGACGAGTTCAAATCACCAGGACTGGATGGATTACACCCCAAGGTTCTGAAGGAACTGGCAGACGTGATCTCAGAACCACTGAACTATATCTTTCAAAGATCCTGGAGCACAGGGGAGCTGCCAGAGGACTGGAAAAGAGCTGATGTAGTTCCCATCTTCAAAAAAGGAAAAAAAAAACAGATCCAGGAAACTACAGACCTATCAGCCTGACCTCAATACCGGGGAAGATTCTGGAAAAGATAATCAAGCAACGAATCACCGAACACCTAGAAGCAAACAAAGTAATAACCAAAAGCCAACATGGGTTTGTCAAAAACAGATCATGCCAGACTAATCTTATTGCATTCTTTGACAAAGTGATAAAATTAGTAGACCAGAGGAATGCTGTCGATATAATTTACTTGGACTTCAGTAAAGCATTTGATAAAGTAGACCATAACCTACTACTAGCTCTGTTTTAGGCCCAGTACTCTTCAACATCTTCATCAATGACTTGGACGAGGAGATAGATGGGGAACTCATCAAATTTGCAGATGACACCAAGCTGGCAGGAATAGCCAACACTCCAGAAGATAGGCTCAAGTTGCAGAAAGATCTTGACAGACTTGAACATTGGGCGCTATCTAACAAAATGAAATTCAACAGTGAAAAAAGTAAGATTCTACATTTAGGCAAAAAAAACCAAAATGCACAGGTACCGTATATGTGGTACCTTGCTCAATAGTAGTACCTGTGAGAGGGATCGGAGTCCTAGTGGATAACCATTTAGATATGAGCCAGCAGTGTGCAGCAGCTGCTAAAAAAGCCAACACAGTTCTGGGCTGCATAAAAAGAGGGATAGAATCAAGATCACGTGAAGTGTTAGTGCCAGTTTTTAATGCCTTGGTAAGGCCACACTTGGAATATTGCATTCAGTTTTGGTTGCCACGATGTAAAAAAGATGTTGAGACTCTAGAAAGAGTGCAGAGAAGAGCAACAAAGATGATTAGGGGACTGGAGGCTAAAACATGAAGAACGGTTGCAGGAACTGGGTATGTCTAGTTTAATAAAAAGAAGGACTAGGGGAGACATGATAGCAGTGTTCCAATATCTCAGGGGTTGCCACAAAGAAGAGGGAGTTGGGCTGTTCTCCAAAGCACCTGAGGGTAGAACAAGAAGCAATGGGTGGAAACTGATCAAGGAAAGAAGCAACTTATAACTAAGGAAAAATTTCCTGACAGTTAGAACAATTAATAAGTGGAACAACTTGCCTGCAGAAGTTGTGAATGCTCCAACACTGGAAATTTTTAAGAAAATGTTGGATAACCGTCTGACTGAGATGGTGTAGGGTTTCCTGCCTGGGCAGGGGTTGGACTAGAAGGCCTCCAAGGTCCCTTCCAACTCTGTTGTTATATATTATATTGTTATATTGTGGGTGTACATATATGAGTATGGATTTTGTATGTGTGTGTATTCTTGTCCCACTTTTGAAAATAATTACCAAATTTTAAAATGAATTGTTGCATGACCAGTGGAGTAGAAAACACCTATACACAGTATTATCCATCCTGTAGTCTGAGAAATACTGGGAATTATAGTCTAGTAATGTCTGCAAAGGTAGACGCAGTGGCTCAGTGGCTAAGACACTGAGCTTATCGATTGAAAGGTAAGCAATTCAGCGGTTCAAATCCCTAGTGCCACGTAACGGGGTGAGCTCCCGTTACTTGTCCCAGTTTCTGCCAAGCAGTTTGAAAGCACATAAAAATAAGGACCACCTTTGGTGGGATGGTAACAGCATTCCATGCGCCTTTGGTGTTTAGTCATGCCGGCCACATGACCATGGAGATGTCTTCAGCAGCGCTGGCTCTTCGGCTTTGAAACAGAGATGAGCACAGTCCCCTAGAGTTGGGAACAACTAGCACATATATAAAGGGGAACCTTTACCTTTAATGTCTGCAAAGTTGTAGTTTTCATATCCTTGCTGTAAATAAAGCCTTTGGCACTATGTAGAAAATTTGTTTCCTATGTAGCCAGACCCTATTAGGCAATAATAGTTTTTGCAGTTTGTAATTGACTGATTCTCTCTTTTCTTAGTAAAAAATGAAACAATTGTTGAACTACTGAAGTAATAAGCTCTTGTTTTTTACAATAAGGCCCAAAGGAACTACCGCATGGTAGATATTAACGTTCTTTGAAAGATCATCAATCAAGATCCTGTGTTTTTTAAAAAATATCCAGCCTGAAATTCATGTGGATTTATTTCCTTCTTTAAATGGAATCTTGTACAGCTTCCAAAAACATTTAAACATGTCCTCAGCAAATGAGTAGAACTGCACGGAAAAAAATTACAATGTGAACAAAAACTGAAGACAAAAGGTTTAGCTCAGTGAACTGGAAGACTGTACTAAGGATGAAATGCAAGATTGGCATCAAGATAAGTGTTTGTGATGGAAAACAAGAGCTAGCTTCCAAGGCATGCTGTCAAAAAGCTCAAAGGAAAACTTTTCATTTCTTTACTCCTAAGCATTATATGCTAGGATGTTTATTTTATTTTTTATTTATTTTTGTCACACAGTATATATAAGCATAAACATGTAATAATTATACGATATATAGGCATATATATAAGTATGAGTATGTAATAACTATATTAATTGGATATAACGAAAGGAAACAACATTTAGATATTTTTTATGAAATTGCAATTCTTGCTTTGTAGGTTATAATCACTAAGTAAATAGACAACAAAATTATCAATTTTCCATCATGGTATTTCTTAATGTATAGATGATTTATTCAGAAGCCCATTAATCAGTGGAAATTGATTTGATAATTAAAATTATTCTGAGGGAATTGTGAAAAGGACACATTTATTTAGTACATTAAATACACATAAGGAAAGCACATTGTATCAAAAGTTCACATAAATAATATTTCATCAACAAATGATTGGGATTATACTATGTCTTTTTCAAGAAATAATATTTCACAAGAACAATGGTGATGACTCTATGTATGCACTATTGGCAATATAGTGAATTCTACTCCCCTCCCCCTCTTCTGCATTATTTATCATTCAGGAGGTCAGGACAGCATATGTGGTGCTCCCTCCTCATAATTTATTTCCCAAACAATTCTCTGAGCTAGTTTGGACTGAGAGTGACTGGCTTGTAATTGCTCATTAAACTTCTGTGAGTGACAGTTGAACAGAAACTGCTTATGTTCACAGGCTATCATAGGTAACAGACATTGGAATTTTTGGTCCACCTCTGGAGGACTCACATTTTGTCTGCCTTTTTTTGGTATACTCTGTTTCTATCTTCTCTTCCACAGGTTTACTAAATGTGGATTGCAAAAAGTCTAGAGAAGTATATCTTTGTTTCTTAGTTTTTTTGCAGCCCACATCTGGTAGCCCAACTTATTTCCTAGTGTCATGTAGGGTAAGGCAGCAAGAGTATACCCAAGAGAGAGAGATTGGTTGGCTGTACTCTATGTCTTGGACCAAATTAAAAACCTTAAACCTGACTGCTATCATTACCTGCTACTAAGAAGACTAAACTTCCCATATACTGTTGTCCATTCCTAAACACAATGATGTTAATACAGGTCAATCCTTGTTTTGAAACATCACAAACAAATATAAAAGAGACAAAATTTGCGTTGTGATGTTATGACATGTGTTAGTCATCAGCGTCCTTGGCCTCTTCCTGAAGACACTTGATATTCTCTGTTAGTATATATGAAGATGGTGGCAAGAAAATTGAACACTGTATGAGAAAACATATATCTTGGCATAAATATATAAGAAAAAGAATCTGAATAGATTTGTTGAGTACATATCTTAATATTGCTCTTCATTGGCTTTCCGATTTTTGCAATAAGTGACAGATAATAAAGCAAAGACAAAGAAAGAGGAAAAGCTGGTCTTCTATTGACACGTCTGTTGTTCAATGGGACCTAATCTAACGTGATTGATGCTGTATTTACACTTACAATTTGCATGTGATACATGGTTGAAATGACAGGTTTTGTGACTTGTTACGAACAAAACTCTCCAATACTATATCCCGGCTGGGCCAACCCCTTTCCTGGATGTTGGATTGTCAATGAGCGTTTGAAGCATTGAAGGGACTATTTGAACGGGAGCCGATACTAAAACACTCTGATCCTTTTGACTGAGGTCCAGACACCCGGTCTGACACCCATGGATCACTTAACAATGCCATTTTCAGCTCCTTAGTGAGGTAGTCCCCTATTTCAGCCCCTGTTGAATCCCATAAATAATACCAATGCTAAAACCTGCCAGGCTCTTGGGGGGGTACATTATGAAATAGACAGCATCCTCGACTCACGGATGCATAGAGGCCAGCTCCAATATCTAGTACAATGGAAGGGTTATCCAGCCACCAATGCCTCCTAGGTACCTGACAAGGATGTGAATGCCCACAGGCTCCTGGGTTGATTCCACCACTGTCATCCAGACAAACTGGGGTGGGGGGAACTGGGCGTGTGTCGTGGGCGTATGTCGTGGTGCATGGGCTAATGCATATCTGTTCTGTCTTCCAGGTGGACCCCTGGTAGAGGGGAGCCGCCTGTCGAACCCAGCTCCCAGGCTCACCACAGCTGGGAGGGGCAACGAGGTGAAGGTGCCTGCAGTCGCAGCGACAGAGACAGCAACAGCCGACCAGGGTGGCACTTACCGACATGTGAGAGGCGCCAGAGAGCCATTGCGCCTCTCAGCTGGTCCCAGGAGATCCATGACAGGCTTGGGCAGAGACATGAAGCCCCTGCTCAACTACACTGTTCCATGGCGGGATCTAGAGCAGCGGGCCACCGTAGCACAGCTGACGGGCATCACATTACACTGGATAAGGCTGGCGGGGATTTGGATGTTCGGCGGGGATCTGGACGTTCAGCAGGGACATGGCTCGGCACAAACCATGGCCACCTATGCCGGATGCTGGCTGCTGGAGGGGAAATTAGCATAGAGGAAATGGGATAATTGGGGGAGAACTGCAGGCTAATTGGGGGTGGGTCCTTAGTAATAAAGATAGCACTGGAAGGCGGATGCTCCCAGCACTGACTTCACATGGCTTATTGCATTTCACCACGTTCTGTGGCTTGCCTGTTTATGAAAGAAAATAAAGACACTGTTGCTTCGTGATCGCTTCACGTCAACTTTATTATCATTCCAGTCAGGCTGGCCCTGACAGGCTGAGAGAAAGTCAGCGCTTTTCTAACATTTCAATGAACCAAGGTATAAGTGCTCTGCGCAATGAGCTATCAACGATCTCAGAATCTTCAGTCTTATTAGACAGAATATTGACTTGTCCTTCCTCTTTCTGCAAACACTGAAAATCACACTTTGTTTCTTCACTACCATGTTTTCCACAATCCTCCACCCACACACAATGGGTTTCAAGTAGCCAGAAGATCATTCAGCCTCTGCTTAAACAACTCCAATGAAAGATAATCTGTCTATTCTGTTTAGACCTGTTGATTGTTATTAAATTTCACATAAAGAGTCACTGAAATCTACTTTCCTGCAATGTTCACCCATTAGTGTAATGGGCAGTAGGAATAACCTTGAGAAACGATAAGGAGAACTGCAACCAGTACAAAGGCAAAAAAATAAATTTGAGTTCATGACAAAAATGTAATTTAGTCGTGGATGATTATAGAGGTAGTGGGGAGAGGCAAACAATGGCAAGCAATGATAATGTCATCATGCAAATGTTATTAATGTTTAGATATCATGGCACAAATCTATATCTGTGGCAGTTGCATGATGACATAATCCTGACATGTTATTATTTTCATATTATTGCAAGTTATTGTGAAAACTACTGTTTTGAGTGTTAAAAGAGCATTCTTCCTAATGCATGTGATGCCATAGTTCCTAGCTGTGCCTTATTACAGGAATCGTGTTATAATTCAAGCCTGCGGGCTTGACTTAAAATATGGGCTAGTTAACTAAACTATTGTGCAGGGGGAAATAATTCTGCTTCATAGTCCCATAGTTCCATTTAGGCCTTGATTCAGTTCCTAGTTGTTTTTTTTTCATTGTGAATGCAGCCTGAATGTTTCTCCTACACGCTCCATGAGACCCAATCCCATTCTGCTGTTGCTTTTCTTTTTCCAAATGTTGGTGAGGGTGGGAATACCATCACTAGTCCTAAGAGGCCTGGGGGTAGATATCCAGGTGAGAGATGACCTTCTTTTCCCTTATGAAGTATGGCAATGAATATAGCAGCAATACAAGCAAAGGAATAGTAAGGTTACGAAGCTGTTTGTGACAGTTACAGAATTCTGAAAACCAAGGAAGAAAGTAAATATTGGGAAGTAAATGTTATTCCATTGTTAGAACCATCAAGGACAGAACTAGCTTCAAATGCAACATCTGGGGATGGGGGGTGGGAGGGTCATAGGATGATATTTTTCAGAAGTGAAACACTATTAGACTTTATATAATCAAGCACTTATTAAAAACTAAGCTTAATATTATGAGGCTTCTTGATTAGTTCCAATTGTATTTAGGAAGATCACAACATACGTAAATTGACCAGGAATGAGTATACACATTTGACTGAAAAACATATGATTTATTTTGTGTGTCCCTTTGATCACATTATGAAGCCCTTAGGAAGGGCAAAGCAAACATAGTAAAAAGTCACACTGAATGGTATCTTTTTATACTCCTGCAGCAGTTAAATCGGTTCCTAATTGTCTCCAGATGACTATAAATCATTTGAAAAACTGTTTGGTAAGTATGAGCAAAATGTGTTTAGCATAAATTTAAGGAAGATTGAAGGTGAATGGCCATTGGAATAAAGGCAATTATATCATTGCATATTCTTGTGTTTCTGAGAGGGGGGGAAAAGAAAAAAGAAAATAGAAGCTCATGATTTATTAAGATAAATGAATAATAGCATACACAATAGCATGTGTGTTTTGTTGTTTGTCAAGAATTATAATAATAATAATAACAATACAGTGATGATGCAAATTTATGATATTCTGCAGAAGTCCTTCAAGACTTCTGAATTTCAGAACTAAAAAATACCTGGGCAATAATGTCCACTAATTTATAATTTCCTTGAGTGGCTCATTTCTTTTGTTATCAGGTTCAGGAAAAAAATTAAATGGAATATTAAAAGGATTCTCAAATTCTTTTGATTAGAAAACATGTTTTTCATGCTGTGTTGAATTTCAAGGTTCAGTTTCTGTTATGAAACTTGCCAATATCAAATGCTGCAAACATTTTAAAATTCCATACCTTACCTCTTTTCACTTATTTTTTTCCATTGTTTCCTAAAGGATTAGTACTCAAAAGAAGAGCTGACAATTGCTTGTCCTGCTGAGACAACTAGGAAAAAACTGACAAATGATCTAATCCATCACCTCTGACTTTGTAATGCTTACGTGCAACAAGGCAAATAAAACCCAAGTAAATTCTACAAATGGAATACAGATAGTCCTCCACTTACAACAGTTCATTTAGTGAAAGTTCAAAGTTACAAATCAGAATCCCCATGATCATGTGATCAAAATTCAGATACTCGGCAACTGACTCATATTTATGACAGTTGTAGTGTCTTAGGGTCATGTGATCACCTTTTGCAGACTTCTGACAAGCAAAGTCAATGGGAAAGCCAGAATCACTTAACAACTGTGTTACTAATTTATCACTGCAGTGATTCACTTAACAACTATGGCAAGAAAAGTCATAAAATGGGGCAAAATTCACTTATCAAATGTTTCAATTAGCAACATAAATTTTGGGTTCAATTGGGTTCATAAGTTGAGGGCTACCTGTACTTTAAATTACAGGCAATCAGTTTTAACGAATTACTATTAATTCAATTATTAGTTTTGGAATGTAATTTTTGGTAGCCATGTATATACGGTACATATATGCATACACATGTGAAAGTATACATATTTATTTATTTTATTTATTTATTTTATTTGTCACAACAGTATATATAAGCATAAGCATGAAATAACTATACGATATATAAGCAAATATATAAGCATAAGTATGTAATAACTATACAAATTGAATACAATTAAAGGGAACATTAGGACAGGAACAGTAGGCACACTTGTGTTCTTATGCACGCCCCTTACAGACCTCTTAGGAATGGAGTGAGGTCAATAGTAGATAGTTTTTGATTAAAGCTTTGGGGATTTTGGGAAGACACCACAGAGTCTGGTAGTGCATTCCAGGCATTAATAACTCTGTTTCTGAAATCATATTTTCTGCAATCAAGATTGGAGCGGTTCACATTAAGTTTAAATCTTAATTTTCTTTTATGTACACTGAGAGCATATGCACCAAGACAAATTCCTTGTGTGTCCAATCACACTTGGCCAATAAAAATTCTATTCTATTCTATTCTATTCTATTCTATTCTATTCTATTCTATTCTATTCTATTCTATTCTATTCTATTCTATTGTGTGCTCCTGTATTGTTGTGATTGAAGCTGAAGTAGTCTGCAACAGGAAGGATGTTTTAACAGATGATTTTATTTTTTATTTTTTTATTTTTTTTTAATTTTTTTTTATTTTATTTTATTTATTTTGTCACAACATCATACAAAAAGATTATATAGTATATACACATATAAACATATATAGGAAGAAGAAAAGAAAAACAATAGGACAGGAACGGTAGGCACGTTTGTGCGCTTATGCACGCCCCTTATGGTCCTCTTAGGAATGGGGTGAGGTCAATAGTAGAAAGTTTTTGGTTAAAGCTTTTAGGATTATGGGAAGAGACCACAGAGTCAGGTAAAGTATTCCAAGCACTGATGATTCTGTTGCAGAAGTCATTCAAACAGATTCTATGAGTTAAACTCAGGTCATGTCGAAGGCAGCGTAGTTCTAAATTTTCTAAACCCAGGATTTCAAGTCTGATGGCATAAGGTATTTTGTTGTAATCAGAGGAGTAAATATCTATTTAAATATCCAAATATCTATTTAAGGGTAGGAAAATCTCAAGCATTTATTTCTTTTAGACAGTTTATCATTTTTTTTCTCCTCTATTTTTCCATGGGGAAGATCTTCTAGATTTGGAATCATCTTCATTTGAATTAACAATGATGTTAGTATTTATCCCTATGTTTTTGCTTTTCTGGAACATCCACATCTCTTCCTCCCCCCCCAAGAAAGTATGTCTCCTAGCTTTTAAGCAGTGGATACTTTGGATTTTTTTTTTTATTGTTCCTATAGAAATATAGGCATAATATTGAAGGCTGTAGGCATGCCATGTAGTTTTAGAAATCACAGGAAATAGAAGGAATAGACAGAATCCTGCCTCCCCCCTCCTCTATTACTAGCAGTTTTGTTGTTTAGAAGCAAGAGGAGAGCATCTGTTCTTTCTCCTTGGACCCTCTGCTGTGGCATTTGATATTCCCTGAGCCAAGTAACAGGAAAGGCAAATGGATGTCAGTTTGTCCCTCCCTTTCCCAGTATGGATCTTATTTCAGATGCCATCTCTCTGTACTGCTTTATTTCATTTGGATGCATATCATGGAGTGAAGAATTGTCAGTCCTGTTAATTTTGGCAAGGGGAAAATATTCCCTCCGTCCTGGTATTCATTCCTTTGTGAACAGTTCTGAACCACTTCATTAGAAAGGGCTAAAAAAATATTACAGATATGACACTTATTTTTGAAGCTGCTGAAATATCTGTGAAGCTTGCATTGGGCTACACCTTAGCACCTTTACCCAGTGTATGATAATGTGGGGACATAATGCAATCAATCCTTTGACATTGAGCAAATTCTGTGTACGTAGATACACACTAAAATGCCCATTGTTTCTATCTTCTAACAAACGTTTTGCCACACAACAGAGGTCTATATCTCCACCTATTCTTGACAAAGCTTCAGTCTCACTGAGAAATCATAAATGATGCTGAAAATAGCTTTTCTGTTTGAGTGTCTACTTCACAAAGCAATTGCAGATTTTATTTGGCTCACAACAAGGGTGGGAAAATAATGTTTGACAAGAATATATAAAGGAGAGGAAACTATAAAAAATAAAATAGTGTACTGTAATCATTCAATTGTATATAATAATATTTTCTTACTTTGTGTACACACTTATAAAAATCATTTGAAAGGGGATAGTTGAGGGCCATTTGATGGGAATACAGTGACATTATTGAAGGAGCCAAGTTCAGAATGTTGACTTTTGAGGATCTTTTTTAAAAACAAACAGATAATTTAATCCTATTTGAATTTTAGTGCTCTTATTTTACCCTTGCCCCTCAGTTGAAGAAAAATGCTACCGTTGCTATCTGGATTGCCTCAAATTTTTGGCAACTGCAAATAAAAAATTGCTACAAGTCTCAGCATCCCCAATTTTTTTTCTAAAAACAATCCCAAACCTTTTCCTCTCCTGCTGAACATGTTGGCTATGCAAACTTTGGTGAGAGCCTAATATTACTGGTATTATATTCCAAAAGATCTTGAAATCTCCCCCTACAATTAAATTGTTGCAACCAAAACAGGAAAGTTGCCCATTGTGTATTTGAGGTCAGATTATTTACTGGTTTCCATTTGCATTTGAAGAGAAAGGAGAAATCGATTGCATAATATTGTTGCTGTGTTGACTTTTTTTTTTAAAAAAAATAAATATGCATGCATTCATACATAGCTGAGGTTCATTAATCTGCAGTTAAGAAGAGATATAAATCCTTTCAAGGCTTTTCTCAAACAAAAAATGCAAATAACAATGAGTTTTAATTAAAAGAAAAGTACTGAGTACTTTTGATTAAAATCCAGTGCCGAAACAAAGAAATAAAAAGAACCTATTAAAAGCAATGTATAATTAAAGAGATGTTCTAAAAGTTTAGTCACATCTCTTTATTCATTGAATGTGACCAGCCTGGATGATTGCCAATTTTTTTTTTGCAGTGATGCTATCCATATTTTTCTGATTACTTGTCCCATCCTTTACTTATCATTGAAAAATGAGAGTCTGTTGCTTGCAGCTAATAACAAGCAAATACAGTCCAATAAAATCTCTTTTATAAATGAGCTCCAGAAAAATAAAGTTACTGGTTTAAACTTCTAAATATTTAAACTTCTAAATGTTTAAACTTCTAAATATTGTGCAGCCGTTGTTCCAGCATTTTACAGAAAACACTTATGTTAAGACCACTGAGAATATAGGATCGTCTTGCAGCTTCTGATGTGCAGAATTCTAGAAGTAGAGAATGCAGTGTTGCATATTTATTCATTGCATTCAGTTTCATGGAAACAGCATTGCTTTTGAGCATTATTTTAAAGAAGAAGAAAACTTAAGTCAAATGATATGCCTTGTGTTGGGCTTTTTCATGCAAGGAAGCTGGAGTTGTAGCTATAATAGGTATTACCTAACAGAAAGAACAATAACAATAGTGCCCTCTGTCACCTCAGCAAGAAAGTGCCACCCAAAAAGTTTGAAAGAAGATCAAAAGCAGAGGCCCCCAATCTGCGATCTACAGATCCAAACTGGTCCATGGCCCACTGAGAACCAGGCCGCACAAACGGCTAGCAAGCATGTGAAGCTCCATTTGAGCAAGTGGAGGTTGTGCATATAAAACCATCCACTCCCCATCACCACCACTCTGCTGGTCCATGGAGCAGAAAGGTTGGGGTCTGCTGTTCTAAGAATGAGGTTGAAAAATGGAAGCCTTTTCAAAGACTAAACCAACATTCTAGAAATTGGAGGGCAAATATTGGGACAGATGTAATTTTTTTAAAATCTAAGATTCACAGTGGGTGTAGTAAGCCACAAAATTGCTCAGTATTTCCTCTGAAGCAATATATATGACATTTAATGAGATAGTTTCACAATCTTTTTTTTTAATTTTCCTATTAACAAAAACATTCCTTATACTTTCAGCTAAAAAGTAAATGCATTTGTTCTGCATTTGTTGTATGCAGAATCTTTATGCTGGAATCACACTGTCACAAAATAAATACCAATTAAACATGAACAAAGCCTGAAAAAGCTCTATAATTTGAATAAGTTCAGAATGTATAAATCTCTGTAAGGCTGAGCTATTATAATACCCAATTTTTTCATAACTATGAAACAATAGAAAAAGAATCGATCACATTCATTTTACATGATTTAGGAAAAAGAATTGTCAGTAGATTCTTTGCTTTGCTTTCATAATGGCTGAAGAATATAACAGATAATCTTGTTATTTAAAATTTTAACTCATGAAAATTAATATGCCTTTCTTTCCGTTCTTCATCCTTGGTGGCAAAATGTAGATAGAATTTTTCAACAATCACTTTTGAATTTTGCTTGAATTTTATGCTTTTAAAATGCCTTTACAAAAAATGTTTATTTATACTTCTAATAACGGATGATTCGTTGTCATTTGTAACAAGTTTCCCAAAAGTCAAGGCCTGAAAGAAGTCAAATTTGGCATCCGTTCATAATGCAATGCTTTGCATTTGTAACCAGAAGTAAGTTCCTTTGAGTTCTGTAAGCTGTTACTCAATGGATATTAATCTGATGAAATGAGTAGAAGCTCATGAAACTTACACCTTTTAATAAAATTTATTTGAAAAAGGTGCTGGCGATTTTTTGCCACCATAGACTGACATAACTCTCCTACTGCAGTGTTAACAGAAATATAATTTTTGTATTTAACCTAATCCCATCCCACTCAATAAATCTTATTAAAGAGAACTCTGTGAAAAGCATGCTTAGAAATGAGTCACCTCCAGTTTAAGGAGCTGTCATAAAGCCTGAAGCAGCTTCTGCCATAATGCCCGTTCTGTACTTTTAACACATAATTGACATGTGAGACATTATCGTCCCAACACTTGAAAAAGGAAAAAAAAGTTTCATTCAGTTAATCAGAAGATGTATAAATATTGGCTAAAATAATGACTAATCAGTAATCCATATCTATCATTTGCTGTGACTGTCAACTAACCTCTTTAAGAGTCTGTAACTCTTAACTAACCTCTAAGAACCCGTCTTTGAAGAGATGGCAGGTTTGGACTATTAAACAGATAAATGAACAAGCCTCACTATAGTCGATACAATAACTTTGCTTGGTATGGTTATTTTAATAGTGTTATCAGTACTAATGATTTGAAAACAATAGCAACTGACAGATCCTAATTTTAGACTTGAGAACTTATTTACTCTGTAATGTAATGGACTAATTGGGAACTTTCTTTTAAGGAAAGGAATCATAAAGTTTAGAAGACTTCTGAGCTACTAGGAATGGATCAATAGTCTCAGTATAAGACTCTAAGTTTATTAGAGCCATGGTGATGCAGTAGTTAGAATTGACAGCAGTTTGAGCCTGACTGACTGAAGGTTGCCTCAGCCTTCCATTCTTTTGAGGTTGGTAAAATGAGGATCCAGACTGCTGGGGGCAAGACACTGACTCTGTACAGCCCACTTTGAGGGGGTTGTAAAGTATGATGGGGTGGTATATAAGTCTAAATGCTAGTGCTATTCTTGGATTTGGGCAGGGAGATCTCAAAATATGTTTATCCTCAAAATAAACTTGGAAGAAATTATCCTACTATCTCCATTTTAGGCTCGGTTACACTTTATTGTCTTCCTTTTGCACCAAATGTGCAGCAAGTTTAATTCAGCAATAAAAATAGGCTTAGGACCATATTTTCATTCTCAATTATTTTAAAATATGGAATTAATAAGAGAAAGACTATTTTTGTCTGCGCTGGCTGCTGAATTCATTGCCTCTGCAGGGATTAGATTAGCTGACCTTTGAGGCACATTTGCAAAGCCTAACTATGATCTTATCATTCTGTGCAATAAATTAAGGAAGGAGGTGTCCTCTACATGCAGTATTACACCAGAAACTCAATTAAAAAACGAACAGGACATAGGTCATGTTAAAGTAAAGGTAAAGGTTCCCCTTGCACATACGTGCTAGTCGTTGCCGACTCTAGGGGGCGGTGCTCATCTCCGTTACAAAGCCGAAGAGCCAGCGCTGTCCGAAGACGTCTCCGTGGTCATGTGGCCGGCATGACTCAACGCCAATGATAAAGTCATTTTTCTTCTAAAAGAAAACTACTCTATTCTTAATTATTCCAGCCCTTGATTGATACAAATTTAAATAGGAAGCAGCAGGGGCTACGATATCTGTTTTTCCTGATGGCTGCTTTACATTAAGCAAGAGCACAAATTAGCAAGCTGTGGCTTGAAAACTTGTCAAAGGTAACACAGCAATTTGCACATATTTTCTGCAATTTGTATTTATTTTGCTCTAGGCAGCCACCTAAGATTTTAACATTGTTTATGTATGATTCAATTATGTCTGTGTTCTATCCCTACTTTTAATTTGCCTTCAGATGTAACTGATGGTGATTATATTACTATTCAACTGAGTGATGATTGCTTATCTGGCAAAAGACGCACCTTTTCATTTACTCTCCACAGAGCAACTGAAATTTACTGAAAAGCTTTTAATAATCCTTGACTATATTGACAAGGATGGAAATCAGCTCTTTGTCTGTAGAGATTCCTCCTTTTCCCTTTGCAAATGCTCCAAACATCATGGAGAAGCAGATGTTTTGTTTGCTTGTTTTGAACCATGGGGCTCTTCTTTTATGAAATCACACCAAGAATTAGGCAAGTCGAAGATCCCGTCCAGGCAACCAATCTGAGAGACAATTAAGGGCAAACATTTGCTCTCAAATTTGCTACCAAGGTACTCTCCTAATTATGAATATGCTCCCAAAACAGTTACAAGCAATTTTATTTTTCACATTGTGCAGCTGATTCCCAAGGACTTTAATAGCAATAGTACTTAGGGTTATATACCACTTCATGGTGCTTTAAAGCCCTCACTAAATGGTTTACAGAGTTAGTATATTACCCCAAAAGCTGGGACTCAAGTGTCCGTGGCAGTGGTGGGTTGCTACCAGTTCAGTCCGGATCTTGCGAATCGGTAATAATGGCAGTGGAAGGCTCTGCCCACTCACCTGGACATCATCACGGATGCTTTGCACATGCACAGAAGCTTCTGAGCATGTGCAGAAGCACCGTGCATGCGCAGAAGCACCGTGCATGCACAGAAGCGTGAGTGAACAGGTTGCAAACCGGTCCTGTTGCGAACCAGTAGCAAAGGTAAGTGGAACCCACCCCTGGTCCATGGTCCTCATTTTACTAACCTTGGAAGGATGGAAGGCTGAGTCAACCTTGAGCCAGTTAGAATTGAATTCCTAGCAGTGGGCAGAGTTAGCCTGCAGTACTGCATTCTAACCAATGCGTCACCATGGCTCTTACATAACAAGACATTTTTCTTCCCTACCTTCAGAGTTCTGTTTTAGAAAGACTTCTGAGTTCCTAACTCCATACTCTCTATCTCAGGAACAAAGATATGAAAATACCACATTAAGTTTATAAAAGAGCAGTTGGGGAAATGGTCTAGTTTCTCAGTAGCCTTTCAATTATTGGACGTAACAGGAGTTTCTGTCAAAACATCTGTTTGATTATAGGCACCCTATAACAGATTTTTCTCAGAGTAGAAATTAATTTAAAATGTAATAGCAGCACAAATAACAACTGAACCATAATGTAGCATAAAACAGAGGCAGTAAAAACAAATTTGAGCTGAAGTAGTTTCAATGACAGGGAAGATAGAAGGTCTGCATCTGGCAAGACGCATTCTCTTTCCTCACAGCATAAAGCTATATATTATCCACAAATATTTTATTATCTTAATATGACTATATTAGAGCTCCCTTGTGTATGAGGATCCAAGATGGTGGCATTATTAAAAAGCGCATTTGCTATTCCGCAGACAGATAATTAATATGTTATTAATATATGACCAGCAGGTGTACAATGAGAAAAAATGTCAAAACTAATGAAAGCACAGGAAATAGTAACAGGCTTTGATGATAAAGAAAGAAAAGATTGCTGACAACTCTGGTTTCAGAAGAAAGTGGAATGCTGAACTATAGCAAGGAATGGAGGCCACAGATATAAATCTCTATCCCAGAAAATAGGTGCCCCAATGGATTTAAGAAATGTGGCCAATATTTCAAATACAAAGATAATTAACGTTACGAACTTTAAAAAAAAGTAACTGTCATAATTTGGAAGACTATAGAGAGATATAGATATAGAGAGATCACCCTGCCCGCAAAAGTGCATCTAGTCAAGCCTATGGTTTTCCCAGTTGCAATGTATGGCTGTGAAAGTTGGACCATAAGAAAAGCTGAGCGCCAAAGAATTGAGGCCTTTGAACTCTGGTGCTGGAGAAGACTTTGGAGTCCCTTGGACTGTAAGGTGAACAAACAAGTCAGTCCTAGAGGAGATCAACCCTGACTGCTCTTTAGAAGGCCAGCTCCTGAAGATGAAACTGAAATACTTTGGCCACCTAATGAAAAGGAAGGACTCACTGGAGAAGATCCTAATGCTGGGAAGGATTGAGGGCAAAAGAAAACAAGGTGCTGGATGGAGTCACTGAAGCAGTAGGCGTGAGCTTAAATGAACTCCAGAGGACGGTAGAGGATAGGAAGGCCTGGAGGAACGTTGTCCATGGGGTCGCGATGGGTCAGACACGACTTTGCAACTAACAACAACAATAGAGAGATAGTCTTCAATATACAGAATTCATCAGGTTAGTTAAGGATGGATTTTGCATTATAAAACCTAGTACAGGTAGTTCTTGCTTAATGACTCTTACAATGGCTCCTCCAAAAGGTACTTATGACCTGGATTTGAAGTTCCAAAGGTCATTTCCCTTCCCAGTCATGTGATTCTATTTGGTGCATCCTTTGGTGTACTCAGCACTAGTCTGGTGTACCAGACCAATTTATGGCCATTTGCAGCATCCACAGTAACATGATCTCTGTTTATTTATTTATTTTGCCAGAAACCCGTGTTTACTTTTGGTTTCCCAAGCAAAAATTGTCCATTGAGAATATTTAATGGCTATGGCATTTGCTTAATGACTGCCACAAAAAAACAACAACATAAAATTGGGTCAGTTACCATGATGACCCACTTAACAACTAGTATGACTTACTTCTATAATTCTGGGCTTAGTTACTGTCATGCTTTGAGGATTACCAATAGTAGCTGGTAAATTCTTTTTTAGTGGACTACAAAAGCAGTAAAAGGTGTCTCCCAGAGTGTGTCTAAACAGGCTTGTAAACATTTAGTTAGTCTATATTTATTTATTTATTTATTTATTTATTTATTTATTTATTTATTTTTCACATTTATATACCGCCCTATCTCCCTAGGGACTCAGGGTGGTTCACAGGCAAGTAAAAAGTACATATAAATACAGACTAAAATAACAATTAAAAAACTTATTCTACATAGCCGAATTATTAAAAACTATATAAATAATAAAACCCATTTAAAACCAGCAAATTTAAAATCTAATCCAGTCCTGCGCAGATGAATAAGTGTGTTTTAAGCTCGCGACGGAAGGTTCGGAGGTCCGGAAGTTGGCGAAGTCCTGGAGGGAGTTCGTTCCAGAGGGTGGGAGCCCCCACAGAGAAGGTCCTTCCCCTGGGTGTCGCCAGACGGCACTGCTTAGCTGACGGCACCCTGAGGAGTCCCTCTGTGAAAGCGCACGGGTCGGTGAGAGGTATTCGGTAGCAGTAGGCGGTCCCGTATATAAAACATTTACAACTAGCTCATTAATTATTATTTAGAACCAGAGTTTTAAAAGATATGAATGTAAAATATACCAGGTAATTGCAAAATATTTTTTAAAATCATGATATTAGGATGATTTTGATATTCATGTATATTTTATTGCAGTAACCATATAATAATTAATTCATTCATTATTTGTATATTTTAAGGATACATAATCACAATTTTCTAATTCATCAACTTTAAACAAAACATATCATTTTAAAGAGAAAAAAAGCCTAACAATATTTTAATATAGTTGTATATTATTAAAAAAATCTTAAAAGAATATAGGCTGCACCTTGTACTATTTTTAATTAAGCAACACTACTGTTTCCTAATTTTGATTTACTTTCCTCATTCCAAGAAGAAAAAACATTAGGGATAATACATGATGATGGGTAAATATGTTACCAATATGCAACAGTTCAATTTTAAGTCGTCTATACTTATTAGATTGCAAGAACAATTTGTTTATTGGGAAAAATGATTTAAAGAATGGCATACAAACAAATCAACAAGCAGAGATACCAAGAGCCCTTTGATGTGAGACATTTCAAGTGATTTCATATTGGCTTTGTACCACTGTGGCCTCTTGATTTTAGAGCTCTTCAGCCCTTCTTCTATAGCAGGGGTGTCAAACTCAACACCATAATCTGGCCCACGGGGTGCTTAGATCTGGCCAGTGGGGCTGTCCTGGAAACAGTGCAGGACTGGCCCATGCCTCCTCTGCCAGTGAAAACGGAGCTCAGGAGGGCCATGCGCAGCTCTCTTGAGCTCTGTTTTCACTTGCACAGGGTTGCAGGAAGCAGTTGCAGCTGAAAATGGAGCTCAGGGGCCCATTTTCACTGGCAGAGTGCTCAGGCCATCACAGGCGCCCCCCAACATTAGTGATGTCATGCTGGCCATGCCCACCCTGGTCACACCCTGGTCAAACACAAGCCTCAATGAGGCCTTCAATGAAATCAAGTTTGACTCCTGCTCTATAGCTAAGCCAATTAACTTCCATCTTTAGAGGAAGATAGTTTTGCTGTCTTAATGCTGGAACTGCAAGGCAAGTAGATTCCCATACTGAGAAGTAATGCTTTCCCTGGCTTATCAGCTTATCAGGTTCTACTGTAAGATTTTGAAAATAGTAATCATATTCAGAGAGAGAGGGAAAGGGAAAGTCAGATGTTTGAGGTTCTGTCACACAGACATTTTGTAATAGGTTCTTATCTTGTCTTCTGTTCCTATTTTCCCAGTATGTAATCTTAGTCATAATGTTCAGTTAGCACATTGCACAGACATCAATCATATTGATTGCTGGTCAACTAACCAAGTTGATGATGTAGTACAAGCAAATCTGAGGCTAATATAGACAATATGATTTATATTTATGCTGCTAAAGCATACCCAGCTTTTGGGAGAAATTTATCTAGGTTGCTGAATAACTGAACAAAAAGAGCGCTCAGAACTTTGGCAATAGAAGTAAACATGAGGTGTGGTGTCTGAAAAAAACTACAGGAATTGGAGCAATAATAATATACACAACACATAATAAGATGAAAATGCATGAAACTAAATACAGATGCTGACAGAGGAAACGATTTTCTATAAGGAAGAGAATAAAACAAAGAAAAACATCCAGGTATGAAAATGAGAAACAAGAGCATTAAAAGATATTCTGCAGTACTAGAACTCAGAAACTGTTTATCACAAAATAAATATATTCTCAGTATTCAGATGAAACAAAGCATTTGAAGTGCACACTCCCTGCACTTACCTGCATCCAAAACAGATACTGCTGGACAACTCCCTGAAAAGAAGGTGTATATAATTTTAGTCAGGGGTGGGCTTCTGGGGGTTCGCAGGGGTTCGGGAGAATCTCTAGCTAAGATTTTGTGCAGTTTGGAGAGCCTCCAAATCCCACTCCTCGCTGGCCCTGCCCACCCCACCCCGCCCCTCCCAGGAGTCCCCACAAGGCCCGTTTTGGATGCAGGTAAGTGCAGGGAGCGAACGGAGGCTAAGGGAGGGTAAAAAATTGGCCTACTAGATGTTTGGGAAGGCCTCCAGAGCAGGGGTCCCCAACTTTTTGAACCTCAGGGACCACTAAATTCATAATTTTAAATCCCGCAGACCACTAATATGATCTGCCTAATGACTGGCAGGGTGGGCGTGGCAACGTGGTCATGTGACTGGGTGGGTGTGACCAACTTGATGTCACTCCTGTCGAGGAGCGCCTTGCCAGCCTATACTAGCCATTCCTTGCCTGCCTGCCCGGGCTCTTAGGGCCCCAATAGGAAGCAGTTGTTGGAGCTAAGCAGCCACAATGAGAAAGAGTTGGCAAAACAGCTGGCTCATTTCAGATTGGATTTGACTGAAAAGGAGGCTCAGCAGAAGCACCTCACTGAGGACTACGAGCATAGGCTTTCCAAGCAGAGGGAAGACCTGCAGGAGCACAAAACCAGATACCAGTGTCTGAAGGCTCAGTGGGCTGAGATGGTCAGTTAGTTCCAGGCCATGATGCAATCCCCACTGGAACAAGGCCCTCCAGTTCTTTGCCACCAGTGGCACTTCCCTCCAGCTTTCGCCTAAATCCCCGGCACCAGGAGGCCGAAGCAGACCCCAAGTCAGAATTTCTGCCCCCTTCTGATCCATACAAAAAGACCCTGAAGGGGGAGACTCTCTGCAGAAACACAAACGTTCATTGCACGTATCTGGCCCAGGGGCCATAGTTTGAGGACCCCTGATTTAGTGCAATATAAAAATGCAAATAATTTTTCTGCAGACCACCAAAATTTTCTCACGGACCACAAGTGGTCCATGGATCACCAGTTGGTGACCACTGCTCCAGAGGGCCTCCAGAGCCTGGGGAGGCCATTTTTGCCCTCTCAGAGGCTCAAGGAAAGCCTCCAGAGCCCAGGGAGTGCAAAAATGCCCCCTGCTGTGGTGCAGGAGGCTGACTAGGCCATGCCCACTATGGCCACACCCACCCAGCAACTGAACGGAGAACCCCTTGCTAAAATTTTTGAAGTCCATCCCTGATTTTAGTACTGAAATATAGATTCTAATGAATCAGATACCACCTTAAGTATTACATCAAGCTCTGAGCAGCATACTGGAAGAATTCAGATAAAATGGAACAACTTTTAAGGATAATTGAGAATAATGAGGATAATTTTTTTTTATTTGCATTTATATCCCGCCCTTCTCCGAAGACTCAGGGCGGCTTACACTATGTTAAGCAATAGTCTTCATCCATTTGTATATTATATACAAAGTCAACTTATTGCCCCCAACAATCTGGGTCCTCATTTTACCTACCTTATAAAGGATGGAAGGCTGACCTTGGGCCTGGTGGGACTTGAAGCTGCAGTAATTGCAAGCAGCTGTGTTAATAACAGACTGTCTTAGCAGTCTGAGCCATCAGAGGCCCTTTGTCAATGCCATGGTTTTGTCAGCAGGCCTGGGGACCACAAATGGAGGGGAGTCGATCAAGTGGTTGATTTTAATCTGTTGCTGCTACCATGGAAGGGAAGACGGTTATGGGACTGTGTTGCAGATTTTTAATGTTGTAAGCCACCCAGAATCACCTCTGTGTGAGTTAGGTGACCAATACATTTGTATAATAGATAACATAAATAATAATGAGTGGATTAAAAATTAGGTTGAGAGGGTAACGGAACTAAGGCTTGAAGCTCATCCTCATACAGAAAATGGCCAAATTTGGTTCATTATCATCTTGGAAAGCTGAATATACAATAATGGATTAAATTGCATGACATGGATTACATGTTAGGATTTTTTTTAAAAAAAGATAAGGTTAGTTTGACACAGAGTTTGCAGTTGCATTGAAGCAGAGGCTGACAGATGCTTTAATCTGGATTCTTTTGGATGAAGAAATTGAATTCAATGGCCTACACAATCTCTTCCAACTCTTGTGACTGCCATTAACTATGATCAATTGCCATAAGGTGGTCAGTGTATTTTTAAATCACCATTTTTATTGGAATAAAATAAATTTAAGGAACAGTAAATTTCCAGCTACTACAGAATTACAGTTCTTAAAATCTCTTTGTCATGATGACTGAGACTGTTCAGTTAGTTTAGATAGTTAATTTCAGCAATTCTTGAAGACTGATGAGTTTCTTCTCCTGGACTAAATTTAGGCTGAGATAAGTATTTGATAGTCAATAAAGTTATGCTACCAAAGACACTATGGTTTTCTTATTTTGCATTACTTAGCAAGACCTGCATCACATTTTTGAATACGGTACTGTAAGCTTTTAATTCCATCTTTCAGACTACTGTCCTACAGCAGTCTATCATCCTATACTACAGAACACAAAGTGCATTTGGCCCTTGTTTCTTTATATTAAGACAATCTTCAAGTCAGAGGAAAAAGGGGTTATATATCTTATCTCCAAAGCTGCATCTCCATCTGATTACCATCTCTGCTTTAAGAATCACAGAACTGACTGTGATGGATAAAGACAATTCTTGTTGACAGGTACCTCTTTCTACTTCTTTTAAAAGGAAATAATGGTGATCTATTTTTCCAATGGAAAGTGCAATCTACATATGAACCTGGTGACTCATTTCATATTGTCTGAGCTTGTGACTTCCTGGCTGAATTCGGATTAGTAGATTAAATGGAATAGAATAGAATACTATAGTTTTGACATCTGACACAGGAATACATAACACCCAATAGGACTCAGGTATTTGTGTACTATAAGACTGAATGCACGGGTGGGATTCAGCCGGTTCAGGCAATACCGGTAGCTTTGACGATCAGCTGGGCCTGCCCGCCCCTGCACACTTTACTTAACTTTATCCTCTCAGCTGATTTGCATGGCAGAGTGGATTGCCGGGCCTCAGCTGTGTTAGTCCCCAGAAGTGAAGTGGAAGTTTCTGTCAAAACTGTGCATGTGCACACAGTGCAAAACACGTGATCACCAAACCGGTTATTAAAACGGCAGGATCCCACCCACTGACTGAATGAAATGCAGCAGGTAGATGACATTGCCCTCCAGTGGAGTGAAAACATGCCTTTGAGGTGGAGCAAAAAAATTCAGATGAGAATCACATTCCCAGAAGCCTAGATAATGGGTTTGGTATGATGTTCTTGGTTCCTTCCCTCCCCAAGTGGAAGGTGGTTCATTCTTGCAATGGGGCAAAAAGGAAGTGCAGATAAATCTTAAGTATAAATAATGCATTTTCTGATTTTTTTAAAGTCTCAAAAATCTGATTGAAATGCATCTAAACATAGTTGGATAGATTCACGTGGTAAGGGTAAGTGAAGAATAAAGAAAATAGAAGCAGAATTCCCATTAATTTTTAATTACAAGGAGATCAGATGAGAGCTTATTAACTCTCTTAAAAGTTGAACATTGAAATGTACTAATGAAAGAACATATGGCAAATTAAAATTGTCAGTGTCCCCAGTATAGCAAATAGCACTTGGAGGAAGCTCATAGCAATTAGTCCTCCTTCTTTGCTTCCGCTGCCTGAAATCATTAGAGTTTCAAATACAGAGAAAAATAAGGGTAGAAATGGAAATTGGAAATTTTTACAAGGGAATTTTTTGATATGTTATTTAACATTTAAATTGTAATGTTATTCCATTACAATTCCATTTTTTCCCAATATAAACAGAACTCCTGATGCAAGCATTCAACTATTATTTTGTTACACTGAGCATATCAGAAAACAAATTACTCAGCTGTAAACCATCTGTAGATAGAGATTTTCTTTAATGCTTTTTTAAAAGATCCATTTGGTACACTGCCATCAAAATGTGAGGCAAATGGTTTATTAGTTATGAAGGCAGAAAGAGAAATCCTAATGTTGTAGCCACATTGTGGAAATAATATCTAACCTGATGCATCCAAATTGATAAGTAGAATTTGCTAGTGACTCCCCTCCCCCCAGCATGATCTTAAACAAATGTCAAGTCAGTTGTTCCTTCACTAATATAGAATAGAATTTTTTTTTTATTGGCCAAGTGTGATTGGACACACAAGGAATTTGTCTTGGTGCATATGCTCTCAGTGTACATAAAAGAAAAGATACGTTCATCAAGGTACAACATTTACAACACAATTGATGATATGGCTTAATGCATTGAAATGGGATGGCTTTAGACTCTGAAATGGAGCCTTTTTTCTGATGGGAGCTAATCTACCAGTAGAGGCTATGTTAGCAAAATCGTATCAAGCAAAATATCTTTGCAAAATCTGATTTCAATTTCATAGCCATATTGTAACTTCAGGATCCCGAAAATATACATAGATATTTGTGGAAAAGGCTGTACATGCCAGAATGAATACATCTTGCACTTATTTTTTCTTTTAATTATTAGGAACAGTTAGATGTATATTTCTGATATTTATTGGCTGTTAAAATTTCAAGCAAATTTCTAAGAACATATTTAATTTTCTACATCAACTTGGAAAGCTTTAATATTGTGAAAACATACGGGAAGTACTTTCTATTTAGATGTTATAAAAGCACTTAAATGAAAGATTTTAGAAGTCAACTTGTCTTCTCCCCAAGATGGAGAATGAGATATAGCACTAATTGTTGCTTTCAGCAATGAGAATGCAGGATATAAATGTTATGAATTAAACATAAACACAAAATAACCAGTAAAATGTTTGTTGGATATGACATAGGTTAGTTCACCCTTTTTTCATCTATCAAAATATGTATATATTGTTTCTGAAATATCACACCGTGATTTGCCTGAGAATTAGTTACTTTAGGATAAAAGCTGTATAATCTTTAGTAGACAAAAATTAGGAGGAATCTAATGGCAGACTTTCCAGATTAACATGTTTATTAAAAGCTCGATAAACATGTTTACTTTTTAAACAATAATTTTATTAAACCTTGTAAATAAGAAGATAAGAAACAATGCAAACTGAAAAAATATATAAGAATAAACATAAAAAAAATAAGAAGTGTAGAACAGAAAAAAAAATAGAAAAACAGAAAGGAAAAAATAAGAATATAGTAAAGAAAATGAAAATATGTAAATAAATGATTTCCCTCTTCATCACAACTGTAAATAATTTTAGTAACTTATCACTTTCTCTTAAAATTCATCAACTACTATTTTCTTCCCATATTTCATATCTTATCTATAAACAAATCCTTCAACTCTTGTCATTTAGTCCTGGTCAGCAAAAGTCCATTAAGAGTTACCAGCATATCTATTTTAACCTTGATCAAATAATCCAAGTTTATAGATCTACCTTTTACTTTTAACCATCTTGAACAATCTTCAAATAATATCCTAGAATTTGATTTCATTTTTTTGTCTCTTCTCTTAAAATCCTTCAAAATTAATCCAACCAATCCAGATAACTCTTTTGTGTTTTATTTGTATATCCCTTTTAATTATGAAGACTTCCACTGATTTCATTTATATATCCAGTGTAGCATTTTTTATTAAGTATGATATTATTCAGATAAGACTAATAAAATCTACATGGTATAAAAATATGTAGCGGAAAAAGAAGAAAAAAGAAAATATGTCCTCCTTGATCCCCAGCAAGCAAAATCAAAACCAGCATCTTATCACTTTCTTTTAAATTAAAACCAATCATCTTTTCATCCCATATCTCACTCTCTTCTCTATTAACCAATCTTTCAAATTTCATGACATCAGCAAAAGTCTACTAAGACTTTTCAGAGATAACAAAAGTATTATATATTCAGTTTGAATCTTTCCTTCTACATTTATATCTCCTTTTCTAGTCAAACAAATCTCCTTGTTTCGAATTAAACTGAACCAGAGGTGGATTTCAGTAGGTTCTAACCAGTTCTGGAGAACCGGTAGCAGAAATTTTGAGTAGTTCGGAGAACCGGTAAATGCCACCTCTGACTGGCCCCACCCCCATCTATTCTCTGCTTCACGAGTCCCAGCTGATTGTGAGGAAATTGGGATTTTGCACCTTACCCTGAAGAGGAGAGGGAATGGAGATTTTACAGTATCCTTCCCTGCCACGCCCAACAAGCCCCACCCACAGAACCAGTAGTAAAAAATTTTGAAACCCACCACTGAACTGAACCTTTTATTTAGTGACCTTTTGAAGTTATAACGGCACTGAAAAAAGTGACTTATGACCATTTTTCACACTATGACTGTTGCAGCATCCACATGGTCACATGATTTACATTTGGAAGCTTGACAACTGACTCACATTTATGACGGTTGCAGTGTCCTGGAGTCATATGATCCCGTTTTGCAACCTTCTGACAAGCTAAATCAATGGAGAAGCCAGATTCACTTAACAATACGTTACTAATTTAAGAACTGCAGTGATTCGCTTAACAAATGTGTTGAGAAAGTCAGAAAATGGGGCAAAACTTACTTAACAAATTTCTCACTTAACAACGTAAATTTTGGGTTCAATTGTCATTGTAAGTAGAAGACTATCTATATTCGCTTTTTCCTCATACTTGTCTTGTGTCTTCTCCCAGAATAATCAGCCTCTCTAATGAGTCCCTTTTGTAATTCCAGGGTAAAAAGGTTATCTGTACCATTACTAATATTTATACTTCTCTTGTCACAAACTCGTTGACGGCTTCCAGAAGTCCCTTTTGTAAACCCAATGTAAAGAGGTTATCCCACAGCACTCTTTTGGTTTAGTACTTGTGTATCTTTCTTAATTGATAAATCATCAACCAGTCCCACTTGTAAATTTAATATTGCATGTTCTGCACATCCACTATTTCACAGTTTCTATTTCTTATAGGCTGCCTTCTTTAAATCTACCTTCAAATTGATTTCAGTTTTATTTTAATTACCATTTATGGAATTTTAAATACCATTTATGGAATTTATCTCTCTTTAATAACATCAATTTTTTATCACATGAGATAACTTTAAAATAGTTTTCCGAGCCCCAAAGTCATCAATCTCCCATGACAAATTATTGACATATTTATTTTCTTCTGGTATCTTCTAGTCAACAATCCTCAAAGTCATCTTATCAGTTCCAAATAAAATATAGAAAGTTTCCCATGGGAAGGATTCTTATAGTCAATTTTTTTCAGTTCTTATAGTTTTGATTTAAGTCCATCTGAATCGTAAACCCATTTAAAACTTTCCAAAATCATAAGCTTTTTGCTGTATTTTGTATTTATTTATTTATTTATATTTATGTATGTTTTATATTTATCCTGTAATCTGCCACTCCTAAACTGCAAAAACATATGGACTACACAACTCGATCAGGGTAAAACAATAGACACAATTTACATAGACTTCTGTAAAGCCTTTGATTCAGTGGTACACGACAAACTACTTCTAAAACTAAAATCTTATGGCATTTCTGGACCCCTGCATAATTGGATAGCTACATTCCTATCAAACAGGCAATAAGTGATCAAAATAGGGAGCACCCTATCAAATCCTGCATCTGTTAACAGCACTGTCCCCCAAGGCAGTAGACTGTCTACTGTTGACCTCACCCCATTCCTGAGAGGTCAGTAAGGGGCGTGCATAAGTGCACCAACGTGCCTACCATCCCTGTCCTAATGTTCCCTTTTATACGTATCCATTTCATGTATTCATAATCATGTTTATACTTATATCTGTTATCTAATTCATGCTTGACGAAAGAAAGAAAGAAAGAAAGTGTGTATTAAATGTGTCTCTCTGTGTGTGTGTGTGTGTGTGTGTGTGTGTGTGTGTGTGTGTGTGTGTGATCAAACGTGGTTCCTAATAGTTGAAAAATAGTTAAGCAGTTGCAAAAGTGATTAAAAATTAGACCCAGTGAATTTTATCCTCATTAAAAAATAGCAACTGAAAGGCAGCAGTGGCTAACCCCCTCCATACTGTTACAAAGAAAATTGGAAGTGTAGCTTAGCTTGAATTGAAAAATATATACCCTAGGTGGAATTCTTGGTTGCCATCATTTGTAAAGGATTTTTAAAGCAAACTATTTTTTTTTCTGGGATAACTGTTCTGGTATCAGTTTCTCTTATATTTTGTAGATATTGGAAGGATTTCTTTTAAAGTTTTGCTTTATCAAGAATTAGCAAATCTTAGTGAAAGAACAATGTCCAAGCCACAGTTATTTGTACTTCAAAATTTTGGTTTGAAATTCCAACCTATATTAGTTAAGAATTAGAAGGGAGATAGCTCACTAAAGTTCTAATGTTAAAAAAAGACTTGCATTTATTCCTTGAAAATGATAGCCATATATTCTTCGAGACAAAGAAATCTTGCTTATAATATATTTGATGATGCCATTCTAGTCTGACAGCTTCACCTAGGATAAAAAACCCACAGACAGTGGGAAAGCTAACTATGTGTGCTATGCACATCTTCGTGAATAAAATATGACCTACATTACATAACTGCATTACACTACTAGAATTGTGTATTCATTCCCAGTTACCATGGTGATGTGCATAATAAAAATATATACAGATGTGCGATGAAGACAACAATGCACTTTTATACATAATCAGATATAGCAGAGATAAAAATATTAATTCTCAGTTCCTTGCTATATTTGTTTCTGGGTATTTTTAATCATATTCTCTGAATGCTTCCAGATAATAAACTTTTATTCTGCAGTTCCTATTGCTCCAACTCATGATGGGCAGCTCATTTCTATCCATATCCTTTAGCTACTACAGTGCTGAGTTTTTGTGGTTACTTCTACTTATTGTTATTGTAATTACTAGGGTTATAATTTTTTATCATTTTCAAGGATGGAAGGAAGCCAATTTTCATCAGTTTTCCTTATTCCACATATAAACACTGTGCCTGCAAGGAATTTCAAAGGGAAGAAGTATTTATTGACAGGGTGATCTGAAGTAGAGGATGCTCCCTTTGTGTTTTTAAAGTAGTTATTTCATTGCAAAGAGACACTTGATTTGAAGAGTAATGTATGAAGATCATTAAATTTTCAAGTTTCAGGATATTTAACTATTTTGCTTATCAGGTAAGTTTTTAAAATCAAGATCTTGTTATAGCCAAGACATGGCTACATGGTTATATCCAAAAAACAAAAATCCAAAAAACAAAATTCCCTCTGGCGAAAAAACAGAACTGGCTATGTAGCTAACTCTAAAAGCCGATACAAAATTATATGCCACCAAATAAAACTGAATGCACCAATTACTACATCAAACAAAAACAAAACCTTCTGCGCACGAAATCCAATCGTGCCTCCTATAATTTTGTAAACAACATACTTAAAGACGAGCTCCATCCCATCCCTAAAAGGACCTAACGGTAACGAATGCAGTAATGAAGCGGTTAAAGCAATGATGGTATCATAAAGTTTATCTCTTACATTCTTTCTCTAGGAAAAAAAATATCAGGCATCAGCTAATCTGAGGTTTGGTAGAATTTGAAGAAGGAGAACACAGTTGTGTTCAGTGTTTTCCTAACAATCTCTGCCTGAAGAACACTTTTTGCCAAGATTTATCCATAGTGATGATCATGCCAGTGATTGTATTTTTTCCCCCTGCAATTGTTTGTTGTCTTCATGTTGACCAAATATGTCAAAATGCATTTGAATTTGGAAAGTTTTCAAGCTGTCCTAACTGATGTACAATCCATTTCTGGGCACCCCCATGATCTATTTAAAACCCTACAGTGCCAAAAGTTTGTCAGTTTAGCTTTAGTAATTTAATTGGCATAATTTTTTTTTTTTGCATTTATATCCTGCCCTTCTCTGAAGACTCAGGGCGGCTTACACTATGTCAAGCAATAGTCTTCATCCATTTGTATATTATAACAAAGTCAACTTATTGCCCCCAACAATCTGGGTCCTCATTTTACCTACCTTATAAAGGATGGAAGGCTGAGTCAACCTTGGGCCTGGTGGGACTTGAACCTGCAGTAATTGCAAGCAGCTGCTGTTAATAACAGACTGTCTTAGCAGTCTGAGCCACCAGAGGCTCAGACTAATTAATTAAATTGGTGAATTTAAAAACGGGGGTTCCATTTGTGACATCCCGGGAAAGGTACTGGCTCTCATTCCAGCTTTTCTTGCCAATTGATTGCATTCCTTTAAGCTGTCTACTTTATTTTGTTCTGCCAAATTGGTTAGAGTTTGTTATGGATTAATGGTGGATGGTTACCACTTTGATCATATTTACCCTGCTGTAATCACAACAGTTTTGCACCAATCAGTAACATCTGTAGCTGGCAAACACTTCTTGGACATCAGATTTTTAACATTAATGGTAGGCAAAAAAGTAGTAAGAGCCAAACATTGTGTGGTGCTTGATCAGATCTGCTGTCTAGAAAGGCTATGAAGATTTACAGCAACCTTCTTCAATTTGTGACATTATTTAAATTCGTATCTTGTTTTTCCTCTAACAACTTACCAATGAAAGAAAACAACTCTAATTAACCACTGATAACTTGAAGTGGTACATGTTGGTGGCACTCAGCCAACGAAGGAGACCAGACTAAGAAGCCAGTCCATATAGGTCAGGACTACTTTTTATTGTAACATTTATACTAAGAGAGTTTTACAGGTCTAAATGTGCTTTCCCCTTCCTTACTATCTCTGTTTGTCTGATAGGTTTTCTAAAGTTATTTTCTTATCCCAACTCCATGCCCCTTTTATCTGGCCATTGACTTAGTAATAGCTCTTCTCTGTCCTTCGAAGGCCATTTCTTATGCATGTAACCTCCATACTCAAGTGCAAATTTGAACCTGAATTTCCTCAGTTACTCATTGTCAGGCATAATCCATGTGTGTAGAGTTCAAGTTAACCACTTTATTTTATTCTGCCTATAATACATGAATCTCATCAGCCTTCCCTTGGGAACAGATAAGGTTTCATGGACCTTGGGGGGTGGGGGGTCGAGAGTGGATTAGTCAGTCTGGGATCTCTTATAACTATGCAATGATTCAAGGCTAATTTCCCACTTGATCCCTCCTCCCTGTCTGGCTGGGCATTTCTCAACATTTTATAGCAAAGAAATCTGATCTGGAAAATATAAGATTGGAGCATTGTACAGTTGGGAGGAATCTCAGAGGTCAACTATTTGAATTGCCTGTTCAGTGCAGTATCTGTTTAATCATTTTCGTTAGATCTCCATGAAAGGCAACCTGACAGTATTTTATTAGTGGGTATCTCTTACCTTCTTAATATTTAACCTAAATAGATAGAATAGAATAGAATTTTTTAATTGGCCAAGTGTGATTGGACACACAAGGAATTTGTCTTTGGTTCATATGCTCTCAATGTACATAAAAGGAAAAAAAAAGGAAAAAAGAGACGGAAAATACATTCATCAATAATCATAAGATAAAATACTTAGTGGTAGTCATAGGTTACTAATAAGCAATCAAATCATACTAGGAAACAACAGAACAATATAAATCATAAAAATACAAGCAACATGGTTATAGTCATAAGTGGGAGGATAGTAATATGAAGGATGAGAAGAATAATACTAATACAATCTTAGTAAATAGTTTGACAGTGTTGTGGGAATTAGTTGTTTAGCAGAGTGATGGTATTCAGGGAAAAACTGTCCTTGTGTCTAGTTGTCCTGATATTCAGTGCCCTATAGCGTCATTTTGAGGTTGAAACAATTTATTTTCCAGGATGTGAGGGGTCTATAGATATTTTCACAGCCCTCTACCAATTTCAGATCTACCCATTTTAACCTATTCTGAAGCAATAAAACCACTCTATTCTGTATATATATCTGAAGACTGGAATACCATCCTTCAGTATCCATTCCACAAGCTGCCATACCCAATTTTTAAAATTGTTCTTTCCAAGACAATTTTTAGACCTTTCTCTACCTTGGAAGACATTCTCTGAATTTGATTCCGTTTCTGCTTAGTTTATGATGAAATAGTTGCCTCTTAAGATTATTCCTAACCATCATTCATTAATGATGAATCAACAAGAAAATGATATTTTCCTGGCCAAGTTCTAATAAACAATCCCCTTTTCTATGAAGTTGCTGCTTTTCTTCCCTCAATTTCTCTCAATAAACTAAACCTGTTTTTCAGAATAGAGAAAAGAACAAAGTTCTTTCCAGATGTTCTTTATAACAAGATTGCTATTCCACAAACCCAGCAATTTTCGTAGCCTCATAATTTACAAGCATTTTTATAGTTCTTTTATTTTAAATAAAAATACATTCAGTTCCCATGGATCAAAAAAGATACAAAAGACATAAAGGGAAGCATAACTGTCTTGTTAGATAAAGTCTGCATGAAAGTAATGAAGGCTAACATTACAAAGTACAAAGTTTTCCAATCTGTCCAAAATAACCAAAGACACCCTACTTAATTTGTGATGAATATTTGGCATTATTTAAAGTGTGGGGTTTTTTTTCTTACCAAATTCTAATCAAACATTTAATAAAAGAGACCTCCAACTATGACTTTTAGTTCTTTTAATTCTGATTAAATTGTCAGTGAAATGAAGTTATTTTTGAACCTAGACACATAATTTTTGGCTGTTAATGAAACCTGCATTTAGCCATTCAGAAATTTAATTAAAAATACATATTTATTACTCAAACACACACACACACACACACACACGGGCAGGAAATTATTTATTTTCATTTTGTATTTTTTTTAAAAGAAAGGAATCTTTTTTTACCAGAAGGAAATTCTCATTTATATGCTGACACAGACTTTTAATGATCAGAAAACATTTTATACCAAACATGAATTGCCTTGTGACCTAAAAAATCTCTGAGAAATACACCACTGCCTTCTTTCAACGAAAATTGCCTAGAATGTCTAATATAAGGACAAGTTATCCTCATTTCACTTGAGTATTATACAAAAAGTATTAGTCATCTGTTATCGTGGTAACAAAGTTCATCTTGAGATGAAAGATAGAGCAACAGGAAAATAATTGAGATTCCAAGGAAGTCCCAGCAAGAAAACTGTAAATACTAAATTAACCAGCAGAATGAAAGAGGCTGACCTGATAGAGTAGATGTTGGAAAGAAAGACTGCTACCAATGCACATTTGTGGTTATGATAACTTAGGTACTTAGGAAGAAAGGTGATTTCTTAAGTCATTCAGAATTGTGAGTTAAGTTACCACCTTACAGTTTGTAAGCAGTCATGAATTTCGTCAAATATGCCCTCATTGAGTCGGCAGATAACCGCCCGGCCGCCCTGTTTCGGGTGACCCGCTCTCTCCTACATCAGGAGGTGCGGGATGACTCTTTGCAGGGACGAGCCGAGGAGTTTAGTGGTTATCTATACGATAAAATCGCTCAGCTGAGGGACGGTCTGGACCGAATTTGGGATGATCCAAGCGAGGGAGAGGAGGCACGTCTTGTTGAGCACATTTGGGATGAGTTTGACCCTGTGGCTCCCGAGGACGTGGACAGGTTGTTGGGGAGGCTTCACAGCACGACATGTTTACTGGACCCGTGCCCTTCCTGGCTGGTACTGGCCACTCAGGCGGTGACACGAGGCTGGCTCCAGAGGATTATCAACGCTTCTTTGTTGGATGGGGTTTTCCCTGCCGCCTTGAAAGAGGCGGTGGTGAGACCCCTCCTTAAGAAGCCCTCTTTGGACCCAGCTATTTTGGGTAATTATCGTCCAGTCTCCAACCTTCGCTTTGTTGCGAAGGTTGTAGAGAGTGCCGTGGCGCGACAGCTGCCCCAACACCTGGATGAAGATGTCTATCTAGACCCGTTCCAGTCCGGCTTCCGACCCGGATACAGCACGGAGACAGCTTTGGTCGCATTGGTGGATGATCTCTGGAGGGCCAGGGACAGGGGATATTCCTCTGCCCTGGTCCTATTAGACCTCTCAGTGGCGTTCGATACCATCGATCATGGTATCCTGCTGCGCCGGTTGGGGGGATTGGGAGTGGGAGGCACCGTATACCGGTGGTTCTCCTCCTATCTCTCCGACCGGTCGCAGACGGTGTTGACAGGGGGGCAGAGGTCGACCGCGAGGGGCCTCACTTGTGGGGTCCCACAGGGGTCGATTCTCTCGCCCCTGCTGTTCAACATCTACATGAAGCCGTTGGGTGAGATCATCAGGGGTTTCGGGGTGAGATACCAGCAGTACGCTGACGACACCCAGCTGTACTTTTCCACCCCGGACCACCCCAATGAAGTTGTTGAAGTGCTGTCCCGGTGTTTGGAGGCTGTACGGGTCTGGATGGGGAGAAACAGGCTCAAGCTTAATCCCTCCAAGACGGAGTGGCTGTGGATGCCGGCACCCCGATTCAGTCAGCTGCAGCCGCAGCTGGCTGTTGGAGGTGAGTTATTGGCCCCAAAGGATAGGGTGCGCAACTTGGGTGTCCTTCTGGATGATCGGCTGTCGTTTGAAGACCATTTGACGGCCGTCTCCAGGAGGGCCTTCCACCAGGTTCGCCTGGTTCGGCAGTTGCGCCCCTTCCTTGATCGGGATGCCTTATGCACAGTCACTCATGCGCTCGTTACCTCTCGCTTGGATTACTGTAATGCTCTCTACATGGGCTCCCCTGAAGTGCACTCGGAGGCTTCAGTTAGTCAGAATGCAGCTGCGCGGGTGATAGAGGAGCTACACGTAGCTCCCATGTAACACCGCTCCTGCGCAGACTGCACTGGCTGCCTGTGGCCTTCCGGGTGCACTTTAAGGTGTTGGTTATGACCTTTAAAGCGCTCCATGGCTTAGGACCTGGGTACTTACGGGACCGCCTGCTGTTACCATACGCCTCCCACCGACCCGTACGCTCCCACAGAGAGGGACTTTTCAGGGTGCCGTCCGCCAAACAATGTCGGCTGGCGGCCCCCAGGGGAAGGGCCTTCTCTGTGGGGGCTCCCACACTCTGGAACGAGCTTCCCCCGGGTTTACGCCAAATACCTGACCTTCGGACATTTCGTCGCGAACTCAAGACTCATCTTTTTATCCGCGCGGGGCTGGCTTAAATCGGGATTTTAATGTTAAATTTATTAATTTTAAACGGGGTTTTAGTATGGTAAATTTTAATCACTGGGCTAATTTAAATAATTTTTAAATCGTATTTTAAATCTGTATATTGTATTGTCGGTTTTTTATTATGCCTGTACACCGCCCTGAGTCCTTCGGGAGAAGGGCGGTATAAAAATCAAATAAAATAAATAATAAATAAATAAATAAATATAAAGAACTGGTCTTTTCTTTTAGAAGGGTAGTTGAGCAGGACTTTACTCTAAACAGGAAGATGGACACCAAATAAATAAATACTCATATAAAATAATAATATCCCTACTCATTATAGCCCAAATATATTTGAACATTCTGACTGTGAAGGCCAGAAGAGCATCGAAGAATATGCAAGGTTTCTCTCACTGTGTTTCTTTTGTGTTTGCAGTAATGAATCTTATCTGCTGCAGCTGAATTTCTGAATTCCCAGGACAGCTCCAACTTTTGGAAAAACGGGTGATTGCAGGGAGTTTAGGGCAACCTTCTGAGACGGAGCAAACTTAATAGAAATACTTCCAAATAGTACTGTTACAATTAATAAGACTAGCAACAGTAATAGTAAGCATCAGTATAAGTAAATGAAATTGATAGACCAGGCAATATAACCGCTGAAGTGACTAAATTCCTAAAAATATTCAGAGCAGAAACCATGCAATTATTTTTAGAAAATTCCCCAATCCAATGTGACTTTCACATCAGATTAGGTTACCTTAACAGTTTCTGATGTGTACATACTGCAATAGGAAACTCAAGGAGAAATGTTCTCTCTTGGATCACTGATACTTATAGTATATTTGCAAGGGAAAAAGAATAGTCTCTGTAAATATATATATGTAAATTTCATCAAAACTTTCCATTAATGTTGATTATACAATTTCTGAGACATATCTAATTACAGATATATTTTTCTGGTGTAGCAGAGATTCAGAAATATGCTTGCTGGCTGAGGAATTTTGGGAGCTGAAGTTCACACATCTGAACATTGCCAAGATCGATAAACAAGGAATCTTGTATGAATGGAAACAAGATTTCAAGAGTTTATATTATTGCTTTTCTGGAAAGAATCTGCTGCCTCTGTTACTTACACGGAAACAATGATCTTTCTAAATTTATTGCATCATTAATGAAATCTGTTTGTAGCAGAAAATGTATTCTACAAAACAGAAAAGAGGCACGGGTGGTAGCAGGAGAGAAAGCAGTTGCAAGTGATTCAGGGATTGTACCCTTCTTGGGGTTACATAAACATTCAGTAACTAAGAAAAGGATCTTTGGTAAAGACAGTTTTGAGAATGAAGGAGCCCGTTAAAAGTTCGATCCAAGGGAACAAAATCCAAATGATTCTATGTTTTGGTCTTTGACATCTCAATTATCCCTCTGCTGTCCCAATGGAATTCTTTTAAAGTAATTATTACACCCTATTATTCAAAGAACTGAGATTGTAATTTAAACAATAATTTAAAGTAATTACTTGCTAAATAACAGCAGCACCAGGCTCTGAAAAACAAAACCGCTTGTCACAGCCTGTATTGATAGCCTTCTTATGTGAACTGAAACAAGCTCAAGGGAAAACAAACGGACCTGCAACCGAGTGAGACAAAAACTAGAACAGCAGCTTGCTAAATAACAGGCCTGCATAAGAAAAGCTTTGCTTTAGTCAGGCTTCAACAGACTGCCCTTTGGAGGTGGCTTCATAAAAATAAAGTGGCATCTGGCTTCAATGCCACTGCATCATATTGAATCAGACAGTTCTCTGGCTTTCAGAAGTCCATTTGCTCAGGTGAGTGTATATAAATTCCTTTTCCCCCAAGTGAAGTGGACCATCCTAGTCTGTTAGACTGGAAATATTAGAGTGCATCCCTTTGTTTTTTTACAACATGGTGTTGCCTCCAAATAGAGCACTGTAGCATTTAGAATCTGTAAGCTTTCTGAAGCGACTACTTTCCATTATACTCTGCTGCATTTTTCCTGGGTTCCAGTTTACCTCTCTATCTTGAGATTCTGTGGCAGTATATAAAAACAGTGGAAGTACACTTAAACTTTTTCGTCTCAATATATCAATATATCTCAATATTGAGATTTTTGTCTCAATATACGTCCATACTTAAATCATAATAACAATAGTAGTCCCAGCTACAACTTCAAAAAAGCCAACTACGATCTTATAAACAACGATCTTTCATTTCTGGACTGGCAAAATCTGTTTGCAACCTGCACAACCGCTGAAGACCACTATAGAGTTTTCCTACTTGAAATCAATAAAGTCATTAAACTATATGTACCACAAATGACCACCATGACCAGGAAAAGAAAACTACCCATATCAATATAAAAGCTTCAATCAAAAAAAAAATCCCTCTGGAAAAGAAACAAAAAAGGCTATGTAGCAAATTTCAAAAACCGCTACAAAAATATATGCAACCAAATAAAAACTGAATGCACAAATTACCACACCAAGCAAGAAAAGGACCTTTTGCGCACAAATTCCAATCGTGCCTTTTATAATTTTCTTAACAATAAACTTAAAGACTCAAGATCCATCCCACCACTAAAAGATTCTAACAACAAAGAATACAATGACGAAACAGTTAAAGCTAACCTCTTCAACAGTTTCTTTGGCTCATATAGATTTAACAGAAGATAATGTTGAAAAAGCTCTTCATAACTTGAAACCATCGCTATCTATTGGACCTGATGGACTATGTGCATACGTCTTAAAAAAACTTTCCACTAATATAGCAGAACCCCTAAGCACAATCTTTGACAAAGCTTTCACTACCAGTTCCCTTCCCAAACTTTGGTCACTAGCCATAGTCATCCCTATCTTCAAAAAAGGAGACCCCAGCTTAGTTGAAAATTACAGACTGATCTCTCTTTGCTGCATCACCTGCAAAGTCATGGAATCAATCATCAACCAATCCATTACCTCACACTTAGAAACTAACAACCTACTCTCCAATAAACAATTTGGTTTCAGGAAAAAAATATCATGCAACTTACAACTTCTTCACTGTAAAAACATATGGACTACAAATCTTGATCAAGGCAAAATAATAGATGCAATCTACATAGACTTCTGCAAAGCTTTTGGCTCAGTAGTACACGATAAACTTATCCTAAAACCAGTGGTGGGATTCAGCCAGTTCGCACCACTTCGGGAGAACCGGTTGTTAACTTTCTGAGCAGTTTGGCAAACTGGTTGTTGGAAGAAATCATTAGGGCAGAGAACCGGTTGTTAAATTATTTGAATCCCACCACTGCCTAAAACTAAAATCCTATGGCATTTCAGGATCCCTTCACAAATGGATATCTGCTTTTCTGTAAACAGAACAAACAACAAGTGGTCAAAATTGGCAATGCTCTATCAAATCCTGTTCCTGTCAAGAGTGGCGTTCTTCAAGGCAGCGTCCTTGGACCAACACTCTTCATACTATAAATTAATGATCTTTGTGACCATATCGCAAGTAATTGTGTTCTCTTTGCTGACGATGTCAAACTATTTAACACCACAGACAATGCATCTATCATCCAAAAAGACCTTGATCATCTAACCACCTGGTCTAAAACTTGGCAACTCCAGATCTCAACCAGCAAATGCTCAGTCTTACATATTGGAAAAAAGAACCCAAACACTAAGTACATACTCGATGGACATTACCTTACAGATGACCCCCACCCCGTTAAAGACCTTGGAGTTTTCATGTCGAATGATCTAAGTGCCAAAGCCCATTGTAACTACATAGCAAAAAAGGCTCTAAGAGTTGTAAACCTAATCTTGCGTAGCTTCTTATCCAGAAACACTACACTACTAACCAGAGCATATAAAACATTTGCTAGACCAATTCTAGAATATAGCTCGCCTGTTTGGAACCCTCACCACATCTCTGACATCAATACAATTGAATGAGTCCAGAAATATTTTACAAGAAGAGTTCTCCATTCCTCTGAAAACAACAAAATACCGTATCCCATCAGACTTGAAATCCTAGGCTTAGAAAACTTGGAACTCCGTCGCCTTCAACAAGACCTAAGTCTAACTCATAGAATCATCTATTGTAATGTCCTTCCTGTTAAAGACTACTTCAGCTTTAATTGCAACAATACAAGAGCAACCAACAGATTTAAACTTAATGTTAACTGCTTTAATCTAGATTGCAGAAAATATGACTTCTGTAACAGAATCATCAGTGCTTGGAATACTTTACCTGACTCTGTGGTCTCTTCCCATAATCCCAAAAGCTTTAACCAAAAACTTCTACTATTGACCTCACCCCATTCCTAAGAGGACCATAAGGGGCGTGCATAAGCGCACAAACGTGCCTACCGTTCCTCTCTTATTGTTTTTCTTTTCTTCTTCCTATATATATATTGATGCTTATACCTCCTAATATTTACTCATATATATGTTTATATACTATATAATCCTTTTTTATATGATGTTGTAACAAAAAATAAATAAATAAAAAATAAACTTTCAAACTTAAATTTTTTAAGCCCTCTTTCCATTCCAAGCCTTAAATTGAAGTTTTAGAAAGCTTTGACATGAATGAAATCAACAGCCATTTGGCTTTTTCCAGAGGGCCATGGGGTACTCAAGGATTTGTATAAAAGATTTATAACAAGCGTAAAACTAGGAGAGCAGTTTTATTTCCAGTTTGCTTTTCCACCTGGAACTTCTCTAGATCTCATATTTAATACATATACACCAATACACAAACACACACAAACAAACACACACCAGATTCTTGTCTCTTAATGAAATCTCAAATCCCACAAAACATAACTACTCAGTGCTAGGTTTAGTCAATTTACTAGATCAAAAATTAACAATTTAAATTAATATATTATAATGAAGCTACTATCAATACTTAATATGGCAACAATTAAGTTCCAGGTTTAGAAGTCCCTAAGTAGTCATTATCTTACTAGAACATTACCCTGTTCATTTAAAATATATTGCTTTGACAAATTCCCCAACCACCAATTTACACAATAGACTTTTCAGGTGAGTAATTGGGTATTAAAACATATTAGTATACATTGGTTGCCATCTCTACTCAATATAAAAAAGAAAACAAGAAGGCTTATGGGTTGTACCAGGGGTGAAATGGTTCCAGTTTGGACTGGATCACTTGATCCGGTAGCGATGGCGGCGGGTGGTTTGGGGAACTTGTAGCGAAAATTCCTGCCCCCTTGCCCATGCCCAGCTGAGCCACGCAATCATCAGAGGTTTTTTTTTTACTTTTAAAAGCATTTTTTCTTCAGCTGAAGAGATTATAAAAAATAGACGCTTTTAAAAGGCTCCTCTGGCAATCCCAGCTGAGTTGCCTAATCACCAGAACCTTTTAAAAGCATTTTTTTACTTTACTCTTGGCCGAAGAGGTTGTAAAAAAATGCTTTTAAAGGGTTCTGGAAATCAGGCAACTCAGCTGGGATCGTCAGAACTCTTTAAAAGCTTTTTTTACTCTGGTGATCCCAGCTGAGTTGCCTGATCATCACAGGCTTTTCAGCTGAAGAGGTTGTAGAAAAAATGCTTTTAAAAGTAAAAAAAAAAGTTGGCCACACCCATCCAGTCACATTAAACCCCCCCTCAAGCCATGCTCACAGAACTGATAGTAACAAATTTTACATTTCACCCCTGGGTTGTACTAAATTGTGTTTAAACAGGCGGGGAAGAAAATTATGCACATTATAATGTACCTCTGCTTTATAGGCTGTGGAAGTTTCCAGAGATTATTTGGGAAGTATAAGGGGTTATATACAGCAGAGAACAAAAAAACCTGTTTCATAGGTAGATACCATAAACTTAAAGTTGCCACTTATTTTAATTTATTAATAGTATAAATTACTGAAGTAATCTATATTTTACTTTTTGTGTACTAGACAAATACACAAAAGGACTAGACAAATCTAGTGATAAATCATCTGTGGCTCAAAAGTGTTTATCTCTTCAAAGCATGATATGATAATAAAAGCTTTTTGGAAATTTGAATAAAATAATGTCAAAATTTATATGGCAAGGAAAGAAACCAAGAATCAAATTGAAATTACTGCAAGAATCAAAAGAAAGAGATGTCAAGGTTCCAGAAAAACCTCTTCTGCATAAAAAAAACCCTCTGAAGTCATTGTCTTTCAAAGTTCTTCATTAGCATAAGGAAACTGGCACACGATGAGTGAAATTCCAAAACTGAAACTTCCGGACTCTTTTCTCAGTTATACAAACCCCAAGAGTCCCACACACCCCCAACCCCTTTGCAGGTCACATGGTCCAATGTTCTTCCACTTTATTCGAAACCTCTTCTTGCCATTCCTTCTGCAGATGCGAGCACAATCCGACCTTGACCGCTTGAAGAATGTAACCATACCCATCACCCTCCCTTCTTCCCCTCAGGGGAGAAATGTGGCAGCGTCTGGAAACCTACGGCCTAGTATGATTTCCAGGCCTGACAAGAGGAGGGTTTGGTTTCCCCAACTGGGAACTGTACTATCAAGCTGAAACTATCACCTGGGTTAAAGAGTGGATAACTTTACGGAATAAGAGATTATTAACACTAGATGGACATGATATTCAATTAAGGTGGCATGCATTTTTATAGTATGGAACAGGGGTCTCCAACCTTGGTCCCTTTAAGACTGGTGGACTTCAACTCCTAGAGTTCCTCAGCCAGCTTTGCTGGCTGAGGGACTCTGGGAATTGAAGTCCACCAGTCTTAAAGGGACCAAGGTTGGAGACCCCTGGTATGGAAAACACACGGCACATCAATATTTTCAAAGGCACTATATATGACATACTCTATTGGTGGTGTGGAATGAAATCAAGCAGCAGAATTATATGAAAATACCATTCTGGCTCTCCACATTAGAAACACTGGTACACCCAAATCTCATCAATCTGGGAAAAATCGTCTCATACAAGGATATACTAAATGAAAAAGGGGAATTGAAAACTAGATTAGAATTAAAAGAACAAGGAGTAGAATTGGAGTGGTGGTCATACCTACAAATTCAATCATGTTACACGAAACGTGAAATGATTCTGTAACAGAATCATCAGTGCATGGAACACTTTACCTGACTCTGTGGTCTCTTCCCATAATCCCAAAAGCTTTAACCAAAAACTTTTTCCTATTGACCTCACCCCATTCCTAATAAGGGGCATGCATAAGAGCACAAATGTGCCTACCGTTCCTGTCCTATTGTTTTTCTTTTTTCTTCATATATATATATATATATATATATGCTTATACCTCCTTATATTTCTTCATATATATATTTATATACTATATAATCTTTTTGTGTGATGCTTATGTATATTGTGACAAAAAAACAAATAAATAAATAAAATAAAACATGGGGTATTAATAGAGAATTAACGACTATAGATAAATTACTATTGGGGACGGATGAGAAATCGATAAAGATAATTTATAAATATTTATTAGATTATAAAATGGAGGAAGAACAAATCAAAGAGACAATGGTGGTATTGGCTAAAAATTTTGGGTACAATATTGAATTGAAAAAGTGGCAAAAGTTGTGGGAAAGAAATAGGAAATTAACACTGGCCACATCATACAAGGAGAATTTATACAAAATGTTTTATAGGTGGCACCTTCCTCCAGCAAGATTGGTTAAAATGTTTAGTAATATATCCCCATAATGCTGGAAATGCAGTCAAGTACCAGGCACATACTATCACATGTGGTGGACATGCAAAAAAGCAAAAGAATTTTGGTGACGGATCCAGATGTGGTTAAAAGAAATGGTTGAACAAAGATTAGAATTTAAACCAGAATTAGTTTTATTAGGAATCATAACAGAGGGACATAGTAAAGGGTCAACATATTTAATATTACATATCATAATGGCAGTGAGAATGGTATACACCCAACAATGGAAAAATGAAAGTATATCTTTAGAAAGGAAAATAATAAAGAAAATATTGGTTTGTGCAGAAATGGATAAATTGACATTAGAATTAAAAAATAAAGAAGAGACAGAATATCATGATATATGGAATAGATTTTATCAATGGATGGAACTGAGAGGTGAGAGTTGGAACAGGAAATAACCAGGATTTGTAAATCTGAAATGTGATGTAATATATGTAAATATAACTGAGTACATTGGGTAGAATAACTATATATAATTAGTAGTGTTTGAAGCGTATATATATGATATTTGTTTTATATGGTAGTGTGTATGTTGGAGATGAAGCCAGGATGGTCGCACTGTGTCCAATATTTTAATAAGAAAGGAATAAATAAATTTATATAAAAAAGCTTTTCCCCATATCCTAATCAGTGTTACCTGCCTATGTGAATCAGGAACTCCAGTTAAGATCAAAGCATTTCAAACTTTTGCTTTCTATTTTCATGGTGATTTTCCCATAGAGGTTTTGACTGAAATGTAACAGGGTTACAGAGAAAATTTTCATGACAGAAGGGCCTGGTTCTCCTTTTTTAGGAAATGATGTTGGGAATTCAGACGAATGGAAAAGGAAGTACCAAATCCATTCTGCCAGCCCTCTTTAATTCAAGGAAGTTGACTCCTCCTCTTCTACCTTCATCCTCATCTAACCTTTCCTTATCTAGAGGGTATTCAGCAAGCATGGTCCTTTAACAGACAAGCTTTTTTTACTGCAGTTCATTTATACCTAACTGCAGTTCTTTGAGTTCGGACTTTAATGAGCCTCAAGCTTCAGTTCCCCATGGAGTTGCCCAGCATGCTTGACTTGCATGCTGACTTGAGTCTTGCTTGATGCTAGAACTCTGCTTTGTATTCACTTTTATTTTTGTTCCTCTGAGGTCAGTTTTGCTGAGGCGAGAACTTAAGATAACTGGTCTCCTCATTCATTTGGACAGAAGCTTCTGTTCATGCTTAGAAACATAGGAGAGCAAGAAAAAAGAAAAGATTAAATTGAGGGTGACATAGAAAAGCATAAGAGAGAATCAAAACTGCATTATGTCCTTAATTCACTAAATCCACAGCTTTGTCATGTCATTTATTTGGGACTAAATCCCAATCAAGGAAATGGGATTTAATTCTAAGTAAGCATGTATAGATTTGCTTTAGCAATCTATATAGAATTTAAGATACAATATAATTCTAATATTTCACAGCTGAATATGCCTGAAATACATCAAAGATTTTTTTTTAATGTGTTGGTTCATAGTATATTAAACTGGGTCATTCAGAAATACACTTAACACCTTAAGCAAATTTGCATCATGATTGAAATTTGCTATACTATTAATGTCACTTATTGTAAGATATACTCAATAAAATTAATAGTCGCCTGTCATATCTGCTGTCTTCTAATTCTGAACCTGTAGATAATTGCACATAAATGGTATGTATGAGTTTATTTACAAAAAAATGTCATGTTTAATTTTGTATCCTGTAGCAATTGTCACTTTTTGTTCACAAAGATTCATTGAAACAGTTTAACCTTTGCATTCAGCTGTAATATATTTCCATAAGAGCCTTCTTTAGACTTAAAAAGATAGAAATACACACTTTCACTACAGTATGTTTACTTGGACAGTGGCAAGTAGAAATGTTAGTGTATATATAACTGAGCACAATTAATGAGTTTATACAATCACACAAGAAGGCAAGACTCCCAGCCATAGTGAGTGCAGTATTTTGAATGTAAGTCTAGAGTTCCATACACTTCACTACACATAAAAGTAATTAAATAATGAGCATTTTGGCATGCTCATTATTCATCCATATCTTTTCCCAAGAATTCTGGTTCCATTTTCCCCCCATTATCAAGTCTTCCATTTTTCTAAATTGCGATTGTTCACTGGCCAAAGATCATGTTTTACTTTGCTTGGATTAGTGCCCTGCAAACACATTCCACGTTAACTCACAAATAACAGGATCTAATTTTTGATTATCTATAGTTTTTGATTATATTATAGTATCTACCATAGGTTTTAGCCACACACATGCACACATGGTTTCTGGAACAATTATCAGTTTCCTACTAGGCTGAAGAATTTACAGTGAAACAAGATATGTAAACAAAGAATGTAAACAAGAATGTAAATGAAACCAAGGCTTGGCCTGCAAGTTTTGCTTTGAGAATGGGGCATGCTAAAGAATCATCCAGAGTCAGCGCAAATTTCAGAAACAGATCAAGGTTGTTGTCCAGCCCAAAGGTGCAAAGAAGCAGAAACAACACATGAATGTCATGGAGGAACCAATGTCAAACATTGTTTTCAAAAGCAAAGAGAACAAAATGAGACCAAATTCTTATATATTTATATTTATCTTATATATTTATCTTATATATTTTAAGAAAATGTTGGATAACCATCTGACTGAGATGGTGTAGGGTTTCCTGCCTGGGCAGGGGGTTGGACTAGAAGGCCTCCAAGGTCCCTTCCAACTCTGATGTTATGTTATGTTATGTTATGTTATATAGGCTGCAGCCAGCTGTCACTAATTAGAAAGTTTACTTCTTTGTTGATGAGTGTAATAGATCTTCTCTCTTCTGCTCTCCTTGTAAAGTGTGTGTGTGTGTGTGTGTGTGTGTGTGTGTGTTTTCAGGTCTTACATTCTCTGACTCTTCCAGCTGTTCAGGTGTTACTTTTGTTTGATTAGCCAGAACCTGGGGCCTGTGTCTGGGCCGTGATATATAGTACAAGGGTAAGAAAGTTGTGAATTACTTCAGAAGGAATGCTGAATACTACTCTCACTCTCAGCTGCAGTGACATGATCCTCACTATTAATATTCCTTCAGAGCTTCCCAGAAGTCAGTGGGGAATCTGGAAGGAACTGTTATGATTGCTGTCACTCTGTGTCATTTTCCCATTTGTAAATTCTTTGGTGGTGGAAAGCCTACAGGGAAAAAGTCAACAAAGAAATGATGTACCCTCCACCTTTGCACTATGCTGAACATTCATGCACTCCATTGCTCCCTCCCCATAGGCAGCCGCCGCTTACTGCTGGGCGAAGGAAGAGAAGGAGGAAGGAAAAAAGGAACAGGGAGTAAGGAAGAGGGAGGTAGAAAAGAAAGAGAAAGAAGGTGGGAGGGAAGGAAGATGCTCATTGCAAGCTCCCACAAGGAAACTCAATGCAGAAGCCAACAGGAATTTGGAACTTGCTTCTGCCCCAACCTGGTAGTTTTTACCCACCCGTGCCCATTCTTGGCAACTTCAAATCTCAACCAGCAAATGCTCTGTCTTACACATTGGAAAAAAGAATCTAAACACTAAATACAAACTTGGGGGACATTACCTTACAGATGACCCCCACCCTGTCAAAGACCTTGGAGTTTTCATATCAAATGATCTAAGTGCCAAAGCCCACTGCAACTACATCGCAAAAAAGGCTTTAAGAGTTATAAACCTAATCTTGTGTAGCTTCTTCTCCAGAAACACTACACTACTAACCAGAGCATATAAAACATTTGCTAGACCAATTTTTGAATACAGCTCACCTGTCTGGAACCCATACCACATTTCAGACATCAATACAATTGAACGTGTCCAGAAATATTTTACAAGAAGAGTTCTCCACTCCTCTGAATACAACAAAATACCTTATGCCATCAGACTTGAAATGCTGGGTTTAGATAATTTAGAACTCTGCCACCTTCGACATGACCTGAGTTTAACTCATAGAATCATCTGTTACAATGTCCTTCCTGTTGAAGACTACTTCTGCCTCAATTGCAACAATACACGAACACACAATAGATTTAAGCTTAATGTTAACCGCTCCAATCTTGATTGCAGAAAATATGACTTCAGTAACAGAGTTGTTAATACTTGGAATACACCTGACTCTGTGGTCTCTTCCCAAAATCCCCAAAGCTTTAACCAAAAACTGTCTACTATTGACCTCACCCCATTCCTAAGAGGTCTGTAAGGGACATGCATAAGAGCACAAACGTGCCTACCGTTCCTGTCCTATTGTTTCCTTTTGTTATATCCAATTAATATAGATATTACATACTCATACTTACATACACTGTTCCCTCTAAACTGCGCGTGTGAGCAAATGCGCACTGCTGACACGGTCTCCGCGCACAGAAAATCGGTGCTGCACACAAGAAAAAAAATCCAACCTGCACCGTCTGTCCTGAGCTTGGAAAGTGCGCGAAACCCCGGCTTGCTCGCTCGCTCGCTCGGAGCACCCCCCGGGGAAGGAGGGAGTCCCCGGCTGCACCTGCGGGGGGAGGGCGCGGAGCCGCAGCAGAAGCTCCCTCCCCCGCCTGGATCGCCAGCACCGAGTCAGCCGAAGGCAACCTCGCCCTCCCACCCACCCAACCAGCCCCCCCAAACCCCGCCCACCCACTTGAGGATATCGCGCGCCTGGGGCTCCTTTCGCATCTCTCGGAGCTGGAGAGCGGGCAATTCTGGCGTTCATGTCACCCCGGGGCCTGGGAAGACGACCAGCTCAAAGGTAAGGAGGAAGAGAAGTCGGCCGGCCAGCCGGCCAAGCAGCCCCTCACCCAGGCTCGATATCGGGAAGGTTTTGGAGAGGTTGCGCTGCGAGTTGGGGAGGGGGTGGCGTTTGGGATTTGCTGCTAGGGCAGAATTTGGGAACTAAGTGCGAAGGATCTCTCTCCCTCCCTCCCTCCCTTTCTCTCTCTGGGTCCCCCGAATTATCTTTTCTATCTTCTTCTATCCACGTACAAAAGTATTATTAGCAGAGCTGAGCGTGCATCTTATCTATTCTATCTTGGCTGATTTTCTTTTTCTTCCCGCAACTATTCCGTTTTGGGATCCACCATTACTTTATTAAAGAAAGCAACGCTTCGCCCGCCTGGCTTTGCGGTGGGAGGAGATCCCTGGAGGTTTCTGCCTCGGATAGTCAGAGAGGAACGTAAAACACACACACATACACACAAACCAGACTAAGAAGCGCCAGAATATTACAACCCAAAGTTTTTGTTTTGTTTTATTAACTTCTCTCCTGGAAGGAATGCTTGGGAGCCCCAGGTATCAAGCGAATCCCAAAGACTTGGGAGTGGGGGTGCACTTTAGAAAGATAGTTAATCTAGGATCAAGGGATTGAGAAATACAAGGGGTTGCTATCCTCCAATGGACCCTCCCCAGGGGTGGGGTGTGTGTCATATACTGAATTTTGTGGAAAAAGAGTTACTTGACTGTCTCCCAGACCACAGTAGAACAATCTCACCCAGTGCATGGCAGGAGCTTCACACAATGGCTTATGCTCATAATGCAAGTCAGAGCTTTATAATAAAAATGTTAAGTATGTTTTCAAAATCGGGAGTTTACAGTTGGCTTGGTTTGGTTGGAAGCTCATGCTATGCCATAGTTAAAATTAAATATTTATACTTCCAATAGCGTTAACATACTACACAGGTCATGAACAAGATTTTTGTAATTTTCATTGTGTAAGTGGGCTAAATCACTTAATTAAAAGTGTTATAACAGAAATGTAAATGCTGTAATTTGATTCTTTTAATAAATCATGTGACTTGAATGGATGCGATGCTGGCATGACCACAGTGCGCACGTCTGATGTTGCTCACAGTGGTCCAAGGGACCGCTCAGGGAGTTAGTGTGCTTGCTCAGACTCGTGAACAATTAGAGGGAACATTGCTTACATATCTACTTACTTACATATCTACTTACTTACATATACTTACATCAAATACATACTTGATGGACATTACCTTACAGATGACCCCCATCCCGTTAAAGACCTGGAGTTTTGTGTCAAATGATCTAAGTGCCAAAGCCCACTGTAACTACATAGCAAAAAAGGCTCTAAGAGTTGTAAACCTAATCTTGCGTAGCTCCTTTTCCAAAAACACTACTAACCAAAGCATATAAAACATTTGCTAGACCAATTCTAGAATACAGCTTGCCTGTTTGGAACCCTCACCACATCTCTGACATCAATACAATTGAACGTGTCCAGAAATATTTTACAAGAAGAGTTCTCCATTCCTCTGAAAACAACAAAATACCTTATCCCACCAGACTTGAAATCCTAGGCTTAGAAAACTTGGAACTCAGTCACCTTCGACAAGACCTAAGTTTAACTCATAGAATCATCTATTGTAATGTCCTTCCTGTTACAGACTACTTCAGCTTTAATTGCAATAATACAAGAGCAACCAATAGATTTAAACTTAATGTCAACTGCTTTAATCTAGATTGCAGAAAATATGACTTCTGTAACAGAATCATCAGTGCTTGGAATACTTTACCTGACTCTGTTGTCTCTTCCCATAATCCTAAAAGCTTTAACCAAAAACTTTCTACTATTGACCTCACCCCATTCCTAAGAGTGGGGTGAGGGGCGTGCATAAGCGCACAAACGTGCCGACCATTCCTCTCCTATTGTTTTTCTTTTCTTCTTCCTATATATATGTATGCTTATACCTCCTAATATTTACTCATATATATGTTTATATACTATATAATCTTTTTGTATGATACATATATTGTTGTGGCAAAATAAATAAATAAATATATGCTTATATATTATATAGTTATTTCATGCTTATGCTTATATATACTGTGTGACAAAAATAAATACATAATTTTTTTAAAAAAAATCTATTTCTCTGTTTAGGAAATATCTGAAATGATGACTGAATGGGTCATGGGCAGTGGTAAGATTCAAGTAATTTAACAACAGGTTCTCTGCACTAATGATTTCTTACAACAACCAGTTTGCCAAACTGCTCAGAAGGTTAACAACCGGTTCTCCTGAAGTGGTACGAACTGGCTGAATCCCACCACTGGTCACGGGTTGTTTAGTTTTGCTTAAAATTGAAGAGCTATCATATTAGCTCTTGTTAATATGGTACGCAGGGACACGGTGGTTCAGGGGCTAGGAGGTTGAGCTTGTCAATCGAAAGATCGGCAGCTCAGTGATTCGAATCCCTAGTGCTGCCATGTAACGGGGTGAGCTCCTGTTACTTGTCTCAGCTTCTGCCAACCTAGCAGTTTCGCACGTAAAAATGCAAGTAGAAAAAATAGGGACTACCTTTGGTGGGAAGGTAACAGCGTTCTGTGTGCCTTTGGTGTTGAGTCATGTCAGCCACATGACCACGGAGACGTCTTCGGACAGTGCTAGCTCTTCGACTCTGAAACAGAGATGAGCACCACCCCCTAGAGTCGGCAACGAGTAGCACGTATGTGCGAGGGAAACCTTTACCTTAATATGGTAGCCTGTCTAAGGTTAGAAAATTTGTTCTGTCCCTCTTTCACTTACGGTAAATCACATGGTGTATTCTGTTGTCATAGAGCCAAACATTCATCCGCGCTGCTCTGAGCTGAGTTGTGTTATTATAGCCTCTTGGAACAAATTACAAATGTGCAGGTGGCAAGGCTTGATAAAAAGCAGCACTGTGATTTGTTGAGGCTCCCTAGAGTAATGTCCTCTATACTACTAAATGATATGTCTTCCTAGGCTACCTACTTTAATCAATCCCACTGAGGAGAAATGAGAGCAAAATGCAGGCTCTTTCTCCAGACGCCTTCCCTTGATGCAGTGTTTACATTAGAAGCACAAGGTATAGTTATTCTCTACGGCTAGTCTGAAACTGAAAGGCAAATATGATTCCCTTTAAACAGGGCAGAAGATGAAAGAGCTAAATTGGTAACCAGAAGAATTCCAGCTTCAGATGATTGGAAACTAATGCTAATAAACAAATATTATTCTAATAAACAAATTCAATTTGGATATGGTTCAGATTAAATATTCACACAAAACCAGTATCTCATTTTGATTTCAAATTCTCTGTTTTATAAGATGAATGTCTACATGAATACCAAAAAACTAATTATTTGAAACCTGGCAGATATACAATCCTGTATTCTGTTAGTCTGTACTCAGTGGATTTTTTTTTATTCTGCAGAATCTCAAATTAGGCTTTGCCAACAAAATTGAATCTGGGAAAGGTTAAGTAAGTGGACATCCTTGAATAAAAGTTGAAAGCCCGCATATACGTTGTGGTATTTTGACTTGTCTAAATAAAAATTGTGGACACTGCTGTCATTTCAGAGCCAACATAATAATAATAATAACAACAACAACAACAACACAACAACACCAGAGTTGGAAGGGACCTTGGAGGTCTTCTAGTCCAACCCACTACCCAGGCAGGAAACCCTACACCGTTTCAGACAAATGGTTATCCAACATTTTCTTAAAAATTTCCAGTGTTGGAGCAATCACAACTTCTGCAGGCAAGTTGTTCCACTGGTTAATTGTTCTAACTGTCAGGAAATTTCTCCTTAGTTCTAAGTTGCTTCTCTCCTTGATTAATTTCCACCCATTGTTTCTTGTTCTACCCTCAGCTGCTTTGGAGAATAGTTTGACTCCCTCATAAACATAGTTTATGTTTCCTCAGTAAAAATAATGGATCCAAAAGTTGGCCTCATAACAGGTCAATTTATGCTTACTGAACAAAAATAAACAGGAAAAAAAGGTTTTAAAAAGAGGTGATTCTCATATATGGAATGGAAGAAGCTATTTTTGAAATAAAATCAACGTGCATTACCCAAGTTTGTTTCACTATATATTAAATCATTATGGAGTATTTAGCGAGTCAATATTGTATGGATATCAGAAACTATCTGGCAGGATTATTATTTTAATTTAATCCCCTTTCATACTTGTCATTAAATAGATTAGCTGTTCTATGACTGTGGTTTATTTTTAAGCTTGTCAGAAAGCATCTTAAGCAGCTTCCCACATTCTTGGGGGTTCAGTATTCACTAATCATTGCAACCCCTTTAGTTGGATCAGGCATTCCTCTGAGAGCCCTTGCGCTCTACAAAGCGGTAAACCAAAATTGAGGAACAGCTACTTACATTCATTCTATTGTACCCTGGAGTATCAGTGCTAAATTCCTGGGTTGGAATACCAGAATTCTGAAATATATAAAAGATAAGAGTAGTCATACAGTGACCCCTAGTCACTGTAACCAACTTTTCAGCCACTGAAAAAAAAATCCCACTAGTAACAGTATCCAACTCAGGGCATCCATAGAGTATAAAAATTTGGCAATTGTGTTTGCCATATTCGTGTTTTTTACCACCCTCCCCATGGATTTTTACTTGATGACAAAACTGCATTTTCAGGCCGGTTGATAAGCACATTATCTTCTTCCTGTTATGGAAAAAATATATAATCAGAAATTTATGACAGCTATAATTACATTTATTTATATATACTTTTAAAAAACTTCAGTCATGTCTCCAGTGTACTGTATATATTGTTCTGTTTTTAGAAAACATTGTGTTATATAAGAAGTTAAAGTTTTTTTCATTAAAAGTGTTTTATAAAATGCTAGGGATAAAATCAGCAGAGCCATTTTTCATATGCAAATAATGACCATTGATGAAGGACTTGGCTAGCATAATGTATAAAATGATGCAGATTCCTGGCTGGACAGTTAAGTTTTTAACAAAAATGCTAAAACACTGAATTGTTAGAATCTGCCAAGGAGAAGGACAGATCAAACATTGGAACAGAATAGAATTCAGTGTCACTCTTTCCTCTTTGCTCTTGTCCTTCAAAGCAGATTTTCTTGGCATATGGCAAATTGCATACAAGGATCCTTCTCCAGAAACATCTGCAGGGAAGGATGAGAAGTCAGAAGTGATGAAAACAATGTCACCCATTGTGATGCAAGCTTTTTCTCTTTAGTATGAGCATCATAACATTGCACACGCTCAGCTCTTTCATCATCATTTGTCTGCATCAGTTTGCAAAAGTGCAAGACATTTTCCTCCCATTTTTGAAAAGAGGAATATATAAAAAATGGAGTGTAAACCATAAAGTAAGCTAAAAGCACAACTGCAATTGTGCAACATATTCTTGCAGATGGCCCCACCCTTCCTTGAATACATTTTCATTACCAATAAAGGAGAATATTTGTAACTCAGGGTAGAAATGAGGGGTCCTTGATGCTTTTTGAGCTTGGTTGTTTTCTTGCAGACATTTCAGTACCCAAACTAGGTAATGTCATCAATGCACTGATGGTGTTACCTAGTTTGGTAATGAAATGTTTGCAAGAAAACAACCAAGCTCAGTAATCTTCATTCTCCAGTTAGACATAACCAATACATATATTGGGTATTTATCATTTTTTTAAAAAATCATTTCCTTTTTCTTAAGTTCAAATCTGTTCAAGTAATTTTTTTTCTTCTCGGATTTGTTGTTGTTTTGCTTAAAACAGTATGTATTTCTGTGTCATTCAGCCTGAATCACTTGCATTTACAAAAAAGATAAAACATTGAATTGCTAGAATCTGCCATAGTAAAACTTTTTCCCTACATCAAATTTAAATAAATAGAATATAATTGAATACTTTGAAAGAAGTAGTTATCAAGATATCAGTAAATGCTAAATTTACCAAGAAACCTGTTCTGAGATCTTTTAAAAAAATTGCTCTTATGATAAAACAAGGCGCTCCATTACAACCATAATTTGTTTTTTTTAAAGATGATTAGGGGACTGGAGGCTAAAACATATGAAGAATGATTGCACGAACTCGGTATGTTTAATGAAAAGAAGGACTAGGGAGACATGATAGCAGTGTTCCAATATCTCAGGGGCTGCCACAAAGAAGAAAGCACCTGAGGGTAGAACAAGAAGCAATGGGTGGAAACTAATCCAGGAGAAAAGCAACTTAGAACTAAGGAGAAATTTCCTGACAGTTAGAACAATTAATCGGTGGAACAACTTGCCTGCAGAAGTTGTGAATGCTCCAACACTGGAAATTTTTAAGAAACTGTTGAATAACCATTTGTCTGAAATGGTGTAGAGTTTCCTGCCTGGGCAGGGGGTTGGACTAGAAGACCTCCAAGGTCCCTTCCAACTCTGTTATTATGTTATGTTATGTTAATGGTTTTACCTTGTCATTCTTAGTGAAACATTACAAAATAATACTGTTTAACGAAACAGTACAAGTGATAAATGAACATCAGTGACTGCTTTTCTGATAGTACTTGTCAGCACATCTGCCCTTTTATTTTTTTGCCTTAAACTAAATGTCTTTATAAATTAACTTTCAAGTAAGAGACAGTCATTCTGGTTCTTTAAATGTCTTTGTAATACTGAATGCCTTTGTTAGGAAAGGCAGAATAGCAGAAGTCCAGCTTGTAGGGAATATAGGTAAGAAGAGAAGCAGCATAAAGTAATTGATTTGGTCCAACATTTCTAGAAAGGTATAGTCATACTGAGAGCAGTTTTTGGAATAAAGCAGTTGCTATGTGCAGATTTACCTACAAATATAACAAGCTGGGATGTTTTCCATTCAGAGGCTATGCTGTTTAGCATTATCCTTGTCCCTATCGGTTGTTTCTTGGTTTTATGATGGACAACTTTTCAGTGGTAGAGACTTTTACTTAATGTTTTGGGCAGGGATGTCCAAACTTGGCAACTTTAAGATTTGTGGACTTAAACTCCCAGAGTGCCTCAGCCAGCAAAGCTGAAGTTGAAGTCTACAAGCTGCCAGGTTTGGACACCCCTGGTCTTGGGTATACTGCTATAATGGCAAATTTGTCACATTAATTTTTGTTTATAGCTTATGCTATGGCTTTATCTCCATTTTTTATATATTCCACATTTTAAAAATGGGAGGAAAATGTATTTCTAATTCTTAGCCTTTGGAAGCAATTATTGAGCCTGAGTACAGGGACTCAGTTCCTGCTTGTAGTAAGAAATTGCAGGCTGGGCATTCTTCCTTTAGGGTATGCTGAGTTGTCATATACAGGAAGTCCTTGTTTAGCAACTGCCTCATTTAGTGACTGTTCACAATTGTGACAATGATGGAAAAGTAACTTTATAACCAATCTTTGCAGGTACAACCTTGCATGCCTGCAAAGCCAAGCCAAAGTAAGATTATAAGCACAGAAATGGTTTCAGTAAGCAACCACTTCATTTAATAACTGAATTGCTGGTCACAACTGTAATTGTTGAACCAAAATTATCTGTACTGTTTATATATTTAATAATAATTTCTTCATTCGAATAGAATAGAATAGAATTTTTATTGGCCAAGTGTGATTGGACACACAAGGAATTTGTCTTGGTGCATATGCTCTCAGTGTACATAAAAGAAAAGATACCTTCATCAAGGTAAAACACTTACAACACAATGATGGTCTTGGGTACAAATTTAACACTTAATGATACAACACTTAATGATAATCATAGGGTACAAATAAACAATCAGGAAACAATCAATATCAATATAAATCATAAGGATACAAGCAATAAAGTTATAGTCATACAGTCATAAGTGGAAGGAGATAGGTGATGGGAACGATGAGAAGATTAATAGTACAGATTTAGTAAATAGTTTGACAGTGTTGAGGGAATTATTTGTTTAGCAGAGTGATGTGTTCGGGAAAAAACTGTTCTTGTGTCTAGTTGTACTGGTATGCAGTGCTCTATAGTGTCGTTTTGAGGGTAGGAGTTGAAACAGTTTATGTCCAGGATGTGAGGGATCTGTAAATATTTTCACGGTCCTGTTCTTGATTCGTGCAGTATACAGGTCCTCAATGGAAGGCAGGTTGGTAGCAATTATTTTTTCTGCAGTTCTAATTATCCTCTGAAGTCTGTGTCTGTCTTGTTGGGTTGCAGAACCAAACCAGACAGTTATAGAGGTGCAAATGACAGACTCAATAATTCCTCTGTAGAACTGGATCAGCAGCTCCTTGGGCAGTTTGAGCTTTCTGAGTTGGTGCAGAAAGAACATTCTTTGTTCTCCTTTTTTGATGATGTTTTTGATGTTAGTTGTCCATTTTAGATCTTGCGATATGGTAGAACCTAGAAATTTGAAGGTTTCTACTGTTGATACTGTGTTGTCTAGTATTGTGAGAGGTGGAAGTATGGAAGGGTTTCTCCTAAAGTCTACCACCATTTCTACACTTTTGAGTGTGTTCAGTTCCAGATTGTTTCGTCACACCACGAGGCTAGTCGTTCGACATCAGCCGTGCCATGAGCCAGACCCTCAGGAAATGGCAATACTACCGTGCCGTGAGCCAGACCCTCAGGAAATGGCCCAAGCTCCGTCTGGAACCTCTCCGGATCCATCAGGCGCTTGGGACGGAACCAACGTATTGGTTCCGTCTCCCTGCGGTGGTGAGTAGCGGTCAGAAAGTCCAGGCGAAGGAGGGAGTGATCTGACCATGACAAAGGTTCAGTGACTACATCCCTCAAGTCCAGATCCTTCAACCACTGACCAGAGATAAAAATCAAGTCCAGCGTGCCACCCCCTGTGTGAGTAGGGCCATCAACTACTTGGGTCAGGTCCAAGGCCGTCATGGAAGCCATGAACTCCCGAGCTGCTGTCGATGATGTGCCGGAAGATGGCAAGTTGAAGTCCCCCATGACTATAAGTCTGAGGGTCTCCACTGCCACCCCAGCCAGCACCTCCAAGAGCTCGGGCAGGGCAGCTGTCACGTAGCAAGGAGCCAGGTACGCGACAAACAAGCCCATCTGACACCTATGACCCCACCTCACAAAGAGGGATTCACACCCGGCAATCTGAGGTACAGTGGTCTCCCTCAGCTCTAGACTCTCTCTAATAACCACCGCCACTCCCCCACCCCTACCCTGAGCCCTCGGCTGATGGAGTGCACGGAAACACGGTGGGCACATTTCCACAAGGGGCACACCCCCTTCAGTGCCCAACCAGGTTTCCGTAACGCCTATAAGATCCGCGGCACCCCCCTGAATGAGATCATGTATTAGGGGGGCCTTATTGACCACGGACCGGGCATTGCACTTTAAAGACCCTTAGTATTTAATTTCAACTGTTTATTTTAATTATAATCATATTTTATGTATCTTATCTGTACTGTGCCAGTTTTGTTTTATTGATTTAGTTTGTAGTATGGTGAGGGTTAAATACAAGCAAAGGAATTTTTTTTTTGGTGGTAATTTATAATTTTTCATCATCCTATCAAAGTCAAAGATGGAGACAGAGCAGTGGTGGGTTTCTACCGGTTTGCCCAGGTTCAGGCGAACCGGTAGTGGCAGTGGCAGGAGGCTCCACCCACCTGCCTGGACATCATCATGGACACTCTGCACATGCGCAGAAGGTTCTGCACAAGTGCAGAAATGCCGTGCACAAGCAAAGCAAACGCACACACGCATGCTCTCTCAGTTCCAAACCGGTAGCAAAGGAAGGTGGAGCCCATTACTAAGGCAAAGATATTTAATATGACATCATTGAATTTCGGGCGATGTATAACATTAAAAGAAAATCATGTCATAATAGGAACATTAAAATCTAAAATATAATGGAAAACAGATAACTCTTACTCATCACCTGCTCCAAATGGATAATGCATATCTTTTTACATTAGGACCTGGAAAATCTTTTGAGTAGCTATTGATTTGGCCTCCATAACATAGGTGACTCAACAAAAACAGTTTGTGAAATCCTGCTCCCTACACAGCCAGATCCCAAGGACCACTAAGATCCTGAGTAAACTGCTAAAAATAAATAAATAAATGTTTAGCATTAACCTCAGTTTGCAGCATATGGCCTTCCGCACCACAGGACCACTAGTTTGCTTTGTCAAATAAAAATCTGATTCTGTGAAACTGGAAAATTTAGCAGAGAAAGAAAGCAGCTCTTTGTTACCCATATGTGGAAATGATAATTTATGTGTGTGTGTAGTCTAAATTAGAGTTACCTTTATCTCTTCCTCAATCCCCCAAGTACTTTTCTGGCATTCCAGATTTGAGTAAAGGACTGGACAAAAAAGCAATAAAAAAGGAAGGTTCACAAGGAAAAGCAACAGAGTAAGCCCTGGTTTCATTATTTTCTGAAGTGGAACTAACTCACCACAGGAACATTGCTCTAAATTAACTCCAGGAGACTATAGACAGTAAAAGCATCAACAAGCTTACTGCAACACACCTGACTTAGCAAAAGACAAGTCTCCTTCCCCCACAAACCTCAGAATATTTATTGTTTCATTTGTTATCATGGAAGCATAGAAAGGTAATAACAACTTATTTTTTCCCCATTTTCTCCAACAATAAATCACTGGAATGTACTTATCATCTCTACAACACAGTGGAAAATCTAGATGGTTTTTTTTAGAATAGAATAGAATAGAATAGATTTTTTAATTGGCCAAGTGTGATTGGACACACAAGGAATTTATCTTGGTGCATATGGTCTCAGTGTACATAAAAGAAAAAATATTATTTATAATATATCTTTATTATAAGTTATTTATTTAAGACAACAATCTGGAACAGAAAAAGGAAGTTAAATAATAATAATAATAATAATAATAATAATAATAATAATAATAATAATAATAATAATAATAATAATAATAATAATAATAATAATATTTTAATTTGTATACCGCCCTTCTCCCGAAGGACTCAGGGCGGTGAATAGGCAGATAAAATACAGACATACACAATAATTAAAACAACCCTTAAAAAACTGATTTAAATTTGCCCAAAAATTAAAATAATATACACCCCCATAAAATTACAAAAATTTAAGAACCCATCAAATTCAATTAAAATTAAAGGTAAAAATCAAGCTAGTCCAGCCATCTCAAGCTAGTCCAATAATAGCAGCATTTTAAAGATGTAGATAAGGTATTTTAAACCAGTCCATTATTAAGTACAGGTAGTCCTTAACTTATAACTGTTCGTTTAATAACACTTGAAATGGATGTGAAGGCGATCTGGCTGTGACATCTGTCACCCCATTGATTGCCAGGGTTGATTCAGCTGATCTGAATGGCTAGGCAGGTATTCCTTTCCTCCCTCACCACTCATGTGCGTCCCTTCCGAAGCTGCATGCTCGGTGGAAGAGGACGACCATCCCAGATAGAAGGAGTGTACCTATCTTTAGTCAAAGGTATAACACTTGAAAGCTACAAGAGCCTCAGAAACAAGGACTTACAACCCCTCCTTGAAATTATCCACCCTGCAGTCATGTGATTGCAATTTGAGTACTTGACAACCAGTTCATGTTTACAATAGATGCAGCATTTTGTGGTCGCTGCTTTCAACAAGGAAACTCAGTTGGGGAAGCCAGATTTGCTTAATGGCCACATGATTGGCTTAAAATTCATGGTAAAAAATATTGTAAAATTGGGTCCTGTCATGTTATGATTCATTTAGCAACTTAATTGCTTAGTGATCAGAATTTCAGTCCCAGTTGTGGTCGTAAGTCAAGAAATACCTGTAGGTACATTATAAAATTATATTGATTTCATTTAAAAATTATATTTCATGAACATTTCATAAATGTTCATTGAACATTGAACATGAAATGAACATTTCAAAACTGCTTATTTTCCAAACCAGTCTGCCCTTTCCACATCATTATATTGTTTAATCATTTTAAAATTATATTGTTCTTTGTACTACCTTGTACATCTTACAGACTCTGGTGTTTTATAGATATTAAAATAATTCCAAATATACTAACTTCAAATATAATATATTAATTTTTATCATTTAAAATAATTTATCAATATTTTAGCTCTTTAAAAACACTGAAAATATAAATGGTTTTAGAAACAATCGGCCACTTTGCGGCCTTTGCGGCCTCTGACCCGGCGTAGATCCCAACCGGCTCCTTGGTTCTCCGAGGAGCTGAGGGGGATGAAACGCCGGAGAAGACGCCTAAAGAGTTTGTGGAGGTCCAGTCGTTCGGAGGCTGATCGGACACAAGTTAGGTCCTATAATAGGACCTACCTTGTGGCACTGAGGGAAGAGAGACGTTGCTACGTCTCGTCCCTCATTGCGTCGGCAGATAACCGCCCAGCCGCCCTGTTTCGGGTGACCCGTTCCCTCCTTCACCAGGGGGAGCGGGATGACCCGTTGCAGGGACGTGCTGAGGAGTTTAACGGTTATCTATACGATAAAATCGTTCAGCTTCAGGATGGTTTGGACCAAGATTGCGGGGATCCAGATGGGGCGACTGAGGGCGGTCTTGTTGACATTGTTTGGGATGAGTTTGACCCTGTGGCTCCCGAGGACATGGACAGGTTGCTGGGTAGGTTGAATGCCACCACGTGTTTACTGGACCCGTGCCCCTCCTGGTTGGTACTGGCCACTCAGGAGGTGACACGAGGCTGGCTCCAGGCGATTACAAGTGCTTCTTTGTTGGAGGGAGTCTTTCCGACCGCCTTGAAAGAGGCGGTGGTGAGGCCCCTCCTCAAGAAGCCTTCCTGACCCGCTGTTTTAGGTAATTATCGCCCGGTCTCAACCCGCTCGCGAAGGTTGTAGAGAGTATGGTGGCATGTCAGTTTCCGCACCTGGAGGAAACTGTCTATCTAGACCTGCTCCAGTCCGGTTTCCGCCCCGGTTACAGCACGGAGACGGCTTTGGTCGCGTTGGTGGATGATCTCTGGAGGGCCAGGGATAGGGGTTGCTCCTCTGCCCTGGTCCTATTAGACCTCTCAGCGGCTTTTGATACCATCGACCATGGTATCCTGCTGCGCGGTTGGAGGATTGGGAGTGGAGGCACCGTTTATCGGTGGTTCTCCTCCTATCTCTCGGATGCATGAGCGGTGTTGACAGGGGGCAGAGGTCGGCCCGGCGCCTCACTTGTGGGGTGCCTCGGGGTCGATTCTCTCGCCTTCTGTTCAACATCTATATGTAAACGTTGGGTGAGATCATCAGTGGCTTCGTGTGAGGTACCAGCTGTACGCTGATGACACTCAGCTGTATTTTTCCACACCGGGCCACCCCAACGAAGCTATCAAGTGCTGTCCCGGTGCCTGGAAGCCGTGCGGGTCTGGATGGGGAGAAACAGGCTCAAGCTCAATCCCTCCAAGACAGAGTGGCTGTGGATGCCGGCATCCCGGTACAGTCAGCTGAGTCCACGGCTGACTGGTGGGGGCGAGTCATTGGCCCCGGTGGAGGGGGGGCGCAACTTGGGCGTCCTCCCGGGTGGACGGCCGTCTTTGAAGATCATCTGACGGCCGCTCCAGGAGAGCTTTTACCAGGTTCGCCTGGTTCGCCAGTTGCGCCTTTCTAGACCGGGATGCCCTATGCACGGTCACTCACGCCTCGTGACGCTCGCCTGGATTACTGCAATGCTCTCTACATGGGGCTCCCTTGAGGGGCATCCGCAGGCTTCACTCAGTTCAGAATGTGGCTGGGCGCGTGATAGAGGGAGCCCCTCCTGGCTCCCATGTGACACCTCCCCTCCGCAGACTGCACTGGCTGCTTGTGGCCTTCCGGGTGCCCTTGAAGGTTCTGGTAACCATCTTTAAAGCGCCCATGGCATAGGGCCGGGCTATTTACGGGACCGCCTGCTGCTGCGAATACCTCTCACCGACCTGCGCCTCACAGAGAGGGACTCTCAGGGTGCCGTCTGCTAGACAGTGTCGTTTGGCGACACCCAGGGGAAGGGCCTTCTCTGTGGGGGCTCCCACTCTCTGGAACGAACTCCCCCCAGGACTTCGTCAACTTCCGGACCTCCGAACCTTCCGCCGCGAGCTTAAAACATATCTATTCATCTGCGCAGGACCGGATTAGATTTTAAATTTATATGGGTTTTAATGGGTTTTATTATTTATATTGTTCTTTTTTAACTATTTGGCTGTGTAGAATAAGTTTTTTAATTGATATTTTATTCTGTATTTATATGTACCTTTTTATTTGCCTGTGAGTCCCTAGGGAGATAGGGCGGTATACAAATACGATAAATAAATAAATAAATAAATAAAAGTTCTTAAGTTAGTCTCCCACCACCTGTGAAGATGGGTGGCTGCAACTCCCATAATCATTTAGCCATCATAATCATTGTACAAACTTCTAGAAGTTTAAGTCCTCACCTAGAAAAACTCCAAAAGGGAAATGCTGCCTTAAGGTATAGGCAAATAATTTTAGAAATTATACCACAGGTAATAAAAAGGTTTGAGTGCTAAAAAGAATCAAATTAACAAGTGGGGAAATCCAAACCCAAACCGTCATACGATATTCAAAAGATTTTCAGGAGCATACTGATAAATATAGTACACAGTATTTAAAATCTGCATATTATGCCAAGAAAGTAATGTATGTATGTATGTTTGATTAAAAGAGATTTTACTGTTAAATGAATTTAAAAGTGTAAATCCTTCAATCAAGTCCTATGCCATTTTATATTGGCGTTAAGATTAAAAACCAGCACTTTGAACTTGGCTTAAAAATACCATGGAAGCTAACTGACTGTTCAAAATACAATTGAAAACACTGCTCTCAGTAACGTAAAAGCCTACTGTGTGTCAGTAAAAAGGTTAGTATTGCTAAACTACAGCTCACATTAAGCAGTGGTATAATGTTTTCTGTAACCAGAACAATCAAGCAATCAGTAAAGTCATCACTGCAGAATTCTTCTCCCAATTTTCCTGCATTACTCTTTCGCTCTGGGCTCTGGCAAAATTGAAGGGAGGATCTTAAATAGCAGCAATTCTTCAGTAAAACTGGATATATGATGTCTCATTTGATGGGAATCAGCATTTTGTTCATTGATTTTGGAAAGTCAGTTCCAATTAGTGGGGACATAAACTACACACGACTGTTTTAATGGTGGGTTTCAAATTTTTTTACTACCGGTCAGTAGTGGGTTTCAATTTTTTTTACTACCGGTTCTGTGGGTGTGGTTTGGTGGGCGAGGCAGGGGAAGGATACTGCAAAATCTCCATTCCTTCCCCACTCCAGGGGAAGGTTACTGCAAAATCCCCATTTCCTTCCAATCAGCTGGGACTTGGGAGGCAGAGAATAGATGGGGGCGGGGCCAGTCAGAATTTTTACTACCGGTTTACTACCGGTTCTCCGAACTACTCAAAATTTCTGCTACCGGTTCTCTAGAACTGGTCAAACTGCTGAAACCCACCTCTGGACTGTTTATTTGTAGAATTATTTTGGTTGTGGACATATTATAATTATAATTTATAATTACATTTCTATACCGCACCATCTCCCGGAGGACTCAGGGCGGTTTACAGCCAATGTTAAAATACCCAAACCAATACAATATAAATATAATAAATAACAATATTTAAAAACAATTAAGAACAAATATTTACTGGCCGAATCACTAAAACGGTCAAAGACCGATTAAAACCCCTTAAAATTTCGCTAAAATATGTCTTAGGCTAGTCCCGCTCGGTGAAATAGTAAAGTCTTCAGTTCACGTTTGAAGGCCCGGAGGTCGGGGAGGTGGCGTAACCCCCGAGGTAGCTCATTCCATAGGGCTGGTGCCGCCACAGAAGGCCCTCCTGGTCGCCCAGCCTACATTGTTTGGTCGATGGCACTCTGAGGAGGCCCGCTCTGTGGGAGCGCACAGGTCGTTGGGAGGCAATCGGTGGCAGAAGGCGGTCTCGCAAATATTACAAGAGTTTGAATGAAAGAAAACAAAATATATTTATCGAACGATTTATTGCCTATAGGAGAGTCAAAAACTTTTATTTGGATAACTACAAAATTCAGCATATCATTAATAGAACAGAATGCTAATATAATTAATCAAATGGACAGCTAACATCAAAAACATCATTAAAAAAGGACAACAAAGAATGTTCTTTCTGCGCCAACTCAGTAAGCTCAAACTGCCCAAGGAGCTGCTGATCCAATTCTACAGAGGAATTATTGAGTCTGTCATTTGCACCTCTATAACTGTCTGGTTCGGTTCTGCAACCCAACAAGAAAAACACAGACTTCAGAGGATAATTAGAACTGCAGAAAAAATAATTGCTACCAACTTGCCTTCCATTGAGGACCTGTATACTGCACGAATCAAGAAGAGGGCCGTGAAAATATTTGCAGATCCCTCGCATCCTGGACATAAACTGTTTCAACTCCTACCCTCAAAACGACGCTATAGAGCACTGCACACCAGAACAACTAGACACAAGAACAGTTTTTTCCCGAACACATCACTCTGCTAAACAAATAATCCCCTCAACACTGTCAGACTATTTACTGAATCTGCACTACTATTAATCGTTTCATAGTTCCCATCACCAATCTCTTTCCACTTATGACTGTATGACTATAACTTGTTGCTGGCAATCCTTATGATTTATATTGATATATTGATCATCAATTGTGTTGTAAATGTTGTACCTTGATGAACGTATCTTTTCTTTTATGTACACTGAGAGCATATGCACCAAGACAAATTCCTTGTGTGTCCAATCACACTTGGCCAATAAAATTCTATTCTATTCTATTCTATTCTATTCTATTCTATTCTATTCTATTCTATTCTAATTGAAAGAAATTTTATCCAGGGTGGCTTTTTACATTAATCAAAATTTTAATTAAGGAATAATAAATAATTTTTTCTTTCTAATTATTCTATGCATCAGGCACATATATGTAAATAGCTAAAGACTGGAAATTGTAATATTTAAAATTCAGAATTTATAGCACACTGTTAATAGAAAGTAGTTTAAGAACTTGCTGTAACATTAAATGCTGAATGATTTGCTCTCAATGCAATAAAATGTTTCAAATCCAACTTTATTTTATTAAAACACTGTACTTCCTTTGTTCTGTTCTTTGTTACATCCCAAATTAACCAACAAGTGAATGCCTGCTATTTGGGACTTATATAAAAGATAATAAAAATGGACTCTCCTTCTGTGTCATAATGATAACTCATAGTCCATGGCCATCATTCATCATAATTAAAATCATCCCTTTTCTTTTAACAAGACAGATTTATGGCTCCTACAGAATTTTCAAGAATTGTGAGCCAATTATAATATTAGCTTTCTTACAGACCTAAAAATGTTCAAAATAAGCAGTGCAGAACTTGACTACAATAACTAAGGAGAATTTCATGAAATGTACATACTTTAAACAGAAAGTTTCATTCCTTTAAAATCTAATTTTACTACTAATTCTACAAATGGGCAAAGTTATGCTGACAAAAATATCTGAAACTGAACAAAAAGATTAAAACTGAACATTGATATTTCTGGTATGTACCTGTATTTTATGTTAAAAACCTCACTGAAGACTTTTACTTTATCTTCTCTCATTTAATATAACATTAATGGCAATACTACCGATGTAGAAGTCTCCTAGAGCAATATCCTTTCCAGCAGAGAAACAACTAAGTATTCTAGCAGCTTATCCAATTTTTCTTCACTGCCCAGTTGAAAATAAAGAGGGAAATTTCAATTATCCAACTGACAAAAATAAAAAATGTTCATCAGTGATCTGAAGTTAGTAGCTAAGTTGATGATGAGAGGTTTACAAATTAGTTGTGAAATGGAAAAAGATTGTAGGGGATTTTAATTTTTGCATCTTCTCAAGAAATGCTAAACTGTGAGGACACTCAGTAAAATTCAGTGATGGCAAACACAGAAGAAATAAAAGGAAGCACTCATTCACACATCAAGTTTAAGCTATAGAATACCCTGATGTCTTTCAGATAACTGCCCCTTGATTCCCAAAATTTCAGCAATAGTTAACTGGCTAGAAAATTCTGTGAGTTGAAGTCCATATATAGAATAGAATAGAATTTTTATTGGCCATGTGTGATTGGACACACAAGGAATTTGTCTTGGTCCATATGCTCTCAGCATACATAAAAGAAAAGATATGTTCATCAAGAATCATAAGGTACATGAAATCATAAGGTTTCATGTACCTTATGATAAAAAAAAATGTACCTTATGATAAAAATTTTAAAAGACATGCAGATTGAAGAAGGCTGCTATAGAAGTTGTTACCACATAACTGTCAGGCCTCAAGCCAGGACTTGGTAGTATATCACTGCTCTGCAGAAACGTAATCCCCTTTTTAGCTATTGGTTTGACTTGCAGAGGATTATTGGATCTGCATTGAAATATTTATTGCAAATAAAATCAAAATCTTAAACACAGCAATATAAAGAAGTCAGAGCCTTGTTCCAGAGTTTCAACTCCAGGGTTTTTTCTTCTGATGTTTTCAACTTTTGGTACTTGACTAGTATCTTTATAAGTTTGCGAGACTGTTGAGATGCCCACATAATGGTTCCTTTTTGCCTGGAAACTGTTGACTCCCACTTCACCAATCTCAGTCCTTATGTGAACAGACCAGTGGTGGGTTGTCCCTGGTTCAGAACGGTTCATAAGAACTGGTAGTAAAACTGGCGGGAGGCTCCTCCCACTACCCAGACATCATCAGGACATCCAGAACATCCAGCAGAGCATGTGCCTGCAGTCCTGTTGTGAACCGGTAGTAAAGATAAGTAGAACCCACCCCTGGAACAGACCTATGATGGCCAATATAAAAAGATAAATAAGGCAATTGTGACCAGAAGCAACCATTGTCTGTTAACCTACATTCATTCTATTGCATTCAGACCGTGATTCGGAGTTTCAGTAGTTTCCCTGGCACCAACTGACAAATAAGGACAAAGACTTGGTATCATCAACATACTGAAGAAACCTAACTACAGAAGTACAGTACAGTAGTATTTAGCATCAGTGCATCTTTAGGTCCGTTTCTGGTTAATTGTCTCAGAATAATACTGTTAAATTGGGCGAGTGAGGAGACAGGAGTCAGGTCTATGTGAACAAAAGCTCTTTATTTCACAGTGAGAATCCAGCAACTGTACAGTAGGACAAGCTCTCCTTATATACTCTCTTGGCCAGGGTGTTGGTCAATAATCATTGAGCTTTTTCCCGCTTAATTTTCCTTCCAAAATTAGATACATAACAAATACAGTTGGTTAATGGTTATAAATATCCATTAGGGAGACAGCAGAAGCAGAAGAAACATATTCTTTTATCCAGTTCCCGGCAAAGGGTATTCATTAAGGAAATTAAATCTTTCTTTCTTGATACATGCCCTGCATATAGATCTAGAATCGGCTTCATTTGATAAACTTTGTAAACTGAATTGCCACCACTTATTCTAGATCTTTCTAGACGATGCCATATGTATAATTCCTCACAAGGTTTAAAATGCATTTATTGTATAAAATGTGTTTAATTTCAATGCTCTTATATCATTCTTCAACATTTGAAATTTAAGATGTAGAAACAGTACACATTAATATACTAACGTAAAATTCTTATAATCTGGTTGACAGTATACATCATACATAACCTGATGGATCCTGCATTTTGCTCAAGTGATTAGTATCTTTATTTCTTTCTGTCTATTAAAATATCCTTTTAAAAATAGAGAGTTTATATAGTTTAGTAATGTTTGGAAATACTGTTCATTTTTTTTTAATTTTTAATAGTAAAATCTTTACCCCTGAACAGATCGTAATCCCTTCCTCTCCCTTTCAAAATACTATATATCATTCTCTCATAAATGAAATGTATGTGCTCCTAGTATTAAACACATTTTCTGTGTAGATGATAAAAGGAATGTGGTCAATATTAAATATTTTAAAAGCCTACGTTAGAATAGTAGGAAAATAACTGAAGTATATTATCTATTTGTAAACAGACTATTATTAACAGTAACAAGATACGTATATTTTTAACTGTTCCAGCTGTCTTTCTGATGTGTGAATGGCATTTTTCTGATATCATGAGTGCCATGCTTTCCCTTCCATAGCATTATTTCCACTGGTTTCTTTTGACTAGAAAATTCTATC